>NW_026868053.1:0-78004 GCF_020745735.1 Hemiscyllium ocellatum | reverse complement strand
ACACACACACACACACACAGCGAGGGAGGGACACGCACAAACACAGCGTGGGAGAGGGGGACATGCACATAGCGAGGGGGCGGGACACACACAGCGAGGAAGGGACACACTCACACAGCGAGTGAGGGCACACACACGCACACACACAGCGAGGGAGGGAAACGCACACACAGCGAGGGAGGGACACACACACACACACACACACACACACAGAGCGAGGGAGGGGGACACACACAGCGAGTGAGGGGGGACAGACACACACAGCGAGGGAGGGAAACGCACACACACACAGCGAGGGTGGGGGGGACACACAGCGAGCGGGTGGGACACACACAGCGAAGGGGTGGGACACACACACACACACACACACACACACACAGTGAGGGAGGGGGACGCACACACACAGTGAGGGAGGGACACGCACAGATACACAGCGAGGGAGGGACAGACACAGCGAGGGAGGGGACACACATACAGCGGGGAGGGGGACACACACACACAACGAGGTAGGGACACACACACACAGAGCGAGGGAGGGGGACACACACACAACGAGGTAGGGACACACACACAGAGCGAGGGAAGGGGTGCACACACACACACAGTGAGGGACGGACACGCACACACACACAGCGAGGGAGGGACACGCACACAGCGAGGGAGGGATAAACACACACACAGCGAGGGAGGGGGACACGCACACACAGCGAGGGAGGGACAAACGCACATACACAGCAGGGGGTGACACACACAGCGAGTGGGGGACACACACAGCGAGGTGGGACACACACAGCGAAGGTGGGGTACACACACAGCGAGGGGACACACACACACACACACACACACACAGAGCGAGGGAGGGGGTGGACACACACAGTGAGGGACGGACACGCGCACACACACAGTGAGGGAGGGACATGCGCGCACACACAATGAGGGAGGGGGACACGCACAGCGAGGTGGGGACACACACAGCGAGGTAAGGGGACACACACAGCGAGGTAAGGGGACACACAAAGCAAGGGAGGGACACACACAAACACAGCAAGGTAGGGGACACACACAAACACACAGCGAGGGAGGGACACGCGCACACACAGCGAGGGAGGGGGACACACAGCGAGTAGGGGGACACACACACACAGTGAGGGGGGGACACGCGCACACACAGCGAGGGAGGGACACGCGCACACACAGCGAGGGAGGGACACGCGCACACACAGCAAGGTAGGGGACACACACAAACACACAGCGAGGGAGGGACACGCGCACACACACACAGCAAGGGAGGGGAAGACACACAGCGAGGGGGGGACACACAGCGGGGGAGGGGGACACACACAGCGAGGGAGGGGGCACACACACACACAGGGAGGGGACACACACACACACACAGGGAGGGAGGGACACACACACAGCGAGGGGGAGGGACACACACACAGCGAGCGGGAGGGACACACACATACACAGCGAGGGAGAGGGACACACACACAGCGATGGAGGGGGATACTCACGCACACAGCGAGGGGGGGTCACGCACAGCGAGGGAGGGGACACACAGCGAGGGAGGGGGAGACACGCACACACAGCGAGGGAGGGGGGGACACACACACAGCGAGGGAGTGGGACACACACACAGCGAGGGAGGGGACACACACACACACACACACACAGAGCGAGGGAGGGGACACACGCACACACAGCGAGGGAGGAGGACACACAGACACAGCGAGGGAGGGGGGGACAAGCACACACACAGCGAGGGGGGAGGGACACACACACACACAGCGAGGGGGTGGGACACACACAGCGAGGGGGTGGGACACACACACACGCACAGCGAGGGAGGGACACGGACACGGACACGCACACACAGCGAGGGAGGGACACACACACACACACACACACAGCGAGGAAGGGAGACACACACACACACACAGCGAGGGACACACACACACGCACATCGAGGAAGCGGGTCACACACTGAGCGAGGGAGGGGGTGGACACACACAGTGAGGGACGGACACGCGCACACACACAGTGAGGGAGGGACATGCGCGCACACACACTGAGGGAGGGGGACACGCACAGCGAGGGGGGACATACACAGCGAGGTAAGGGGACACACACAGCGAGGTAGGGGGACACACACAGCGAGGTAGGGGGACACACACAGCGAGGTAGGGGACACACACAAACACAGCGAGGGAGGGACACACACAAACACAGCGTGGGAGGGACACACACAAACACAGCAAGGTAGGGGACACACACAAACACAGCAAGGCAGGGGACACACACAAACACACAGCGAGGGAGGGACACGCGCACACACAGCGAGGGAGGGGGACAGCCACAGCGAAGGGGGGGACACGCACACAGCGAGGAGGGGGACACGCACACAGCGAGGGAGGGGACACGCACAGCGAGGGGGGGCACACATAGCAAGGGGGTGGGACACACCCACACAGGGAGGGAGGGACACACACACAGCGAGGGGGTGGGACACACACACACACACACACACACACAGCGAGGGAGAGGGACACACACACAGCGATGGAGGGGGATACTCACGCACACAGCGAGGGGGGGTCACGCACAGCGAGGGAGGGGACACACAGCGAGGGAGGGGACACACAGCGAGGGAGGGGGAGACACGCACACACAGCGAGGGAGGGGGACACACACACACAGCGAGGGAGGGGGACACACACACACACAGCGAGGGAGGGACACACACACACACAGCGAGGGAGGGGACACACACACACACAGCGAGGGAGGGGACACACGCACACAGCGAGGGGGGGGGACAAACACACACACACAGCGAGCGGGTGGGACACAAACAGCAAGCGGGTGGGACACACACACACGCACAGCGAGGGAGGGACACGGACACGGACACGCACACACAGCGAGGGAGGGACACACACACACACACACACACACAGCGAGGAAGGGAGACACACACACACACAGCGAGCGGGTGGGACACACACACACAGCGAGCGGGTGGGACACACACACACAGCGAGCGGGTGGGACACACACACAGCGAGGGAGGGACACGCACACACACACACACACACACACACACACTGCGAGGGAGGGGACACACAGCGAGGGAGGGGACATACACACACAGCGAGTGAGGGAGGACACACACAGTGAGGGGGGGGGTCACACACATACACAGCGAGGGAGGGACATGCGCAATCACACAGCGGGGGGGGGGGACACAGCGAGGGGGGGAACACACACAGCGAGGGGGGGACAAACAGCGAGGGGGTGGGACGCACACACAGCGATGGGGGGACAAACAGCGAGGCGGGGACACACACAGCGAGGGGGTGGGACGCACACACAGCGAGGGAGGGACACACACACACACACACAGTGAGGGAGGGACACACACACACACACACACACACACACCACACACACAGTGAGGGAGGGACACACACACACACACACACGCACAGCAAGGGAGGGACATGCGCACACACACACAGTGAGGGGGACACACACGCACAGCGAGGGAGGGACATGCGCACACACACACAGTGAGGGGGACACACACACACAGCAAGGGAGGGACACACACACACGCACACGCACAGTGAGGGAGGGACACGGACACGCACATACAGCGGGGGAGCGGGGACACACACACACACACACACACACACACACACACACACACAGCGAGGGAGGGACATGCGCGCACACACACAGCGAGGGAGGGGGACACACACACAGCGAGGGAGGCACACGTGCACACACAGCGAGGGGGGACACGCACACACACAGCGAAGGAGGGACACACACACACACAGAGCGAGGAAGGGGGGGAAAACAGACACACACAGCGAGCGGGTGGGACACACACACAGCGAGGGGGTGGGACACACACACAGCGAGGGGGTGGGACACACACACAGCGAGGGAGGGGGACACACACACAGCGAGGGAGGGGGACACACACACCGAGCGGGTGGGACACACACAGAGCGAGGGAGGGGACACTCACACACAGCGAGGGGGGGTCACAAACAGCGAGGGAGGGGGACACACAGCGAGGGAGGGGGACACACACACAGCGAGGGAGGGGACACGCGCACACACAGCGAGGGAGGGGGACACACACACACACAGCGAGGGAGGGGGACACACACACACACAGCGAGGGAGGGGACACACACACACAGCGAGGGAGGGGGACACACACACACAGCGAGGGAGGGGGACACACACACAGCGAGGGAGGGGGACACACACACACAGCGAGGAGGAGGACACACACACACACAGCGAGGAGGGGGACACACACACAGCGAGGGAGGGGGACACACACACACACAGCGAGGGAGGGGGACACACACACACAGCGAGGGAGGGGGACACACACACAGCGAGGGAGGGGGACACACACACAGCGAGGGAGGGGGACACACACACACAGCGAGGGAGGGGGACACACACACAGCGAGGGAGGAGGACACACACACACAGCGAGGGAGGGGACACACACACACAGCGAGGGAGGGGACACACACACAGCGAGGGAGGGGACACACACACACAGCGAGGGGGGGTCACGCACAGCGAGGGAGGGGGACACACAGCGAGGGAGGGGGAGACAGGCACACACAGCGAGGGAGGGGGACACACACACAGCGAGGGAGGGGGACACTCACACAGCGAGGGAGGGGGACACTCATGCACACAGCGAGGGGGGGTCACGAACAGTGAGGGAGGGGGACACACAGCGAGGGAGGGGGACACGCGCACACACAGCGAGGGGGGGACACGCGCACACACAGCGAGGGGGGGTCACGAACAGTGAGGGAGGGGGACACACAGCGAGGGAGGGGGACACGCGCACACACAGCGAGGGAGGGGGACACGCGCACACACAGCGAGGGGGGGACACGCGCACATAGCGAGGGAGGGGGGACACGCACACAGAGCGAGGGAGGGGGACACACGCACACACAGCGAGGGAGGGGGGACACGCACACAGAGCGAGGGAGGGGGGACACACGCACACACAGCGAGGGAGGGGGGACACGCACACAGAGCGAGGGAGGGGGACACACGCACACACAGCGAGGGAGGGGGGACACGCGCACACACAGCGAGGGAGGGGGGACACGCGCACACACAGCGAGGGAGGGGGACACGCGCACACACAGCGAGGGAGGGGGACACGCGCACACACACACACACACACACAGCGAGGGAGGGGACACGCACACACACACAGCGAGGGAGGGGACACACGCACACACACACGAGGGGCTGGGACACACACACAGCGAGGCGGGGACACACACACAGCGAGGGGGGGACACACACACAGCGAGGGAGGGACACACACAGCGAGGGAGGGGACACACACACAGCGAGGGAGGGGACACACACACAGCGAGGGATGGGGACACACACACAGCGAGGGATGGGGACACACACACAGCGAGGGATGGGGACACACACACACACAGCGAGGGAGGGGACACACACACAGCGAGGGATGGGGACACACACACACACAGCGAGGGAGGGGACACACACACACACAGGGTGGGAGGGACATGTGCACACACAGCCAGGAAGGGACACGCACACACACAGTGAGGGAGGGACACGCACACATACACAGCGAGGGAGGGGACACACACACACACAGGGTGGGAGGGACATGTGCACACACAGCCAGGAAGGGACACGCACACACACAGTGAGGGAGGGACACGCACACATACACAGCGAGGGAGGGGGACACACACACAGCGATGGAGGGGCATACTCACGCACACAGCGACGGGGGGTCACGCACAGCGAGGGAGGGGGACACACAGCGAGGGAGGGGGAGACACGCACACACAGCAAGGGAGGGGGACACACACACACAACGAGGGAGGGGGACACACACACACACACAGCAAGGGAGGGGGGACACGCACACACAGCGAGGGAGGGGGGGACAAACACACACAGCGAGGGAGGGACACACACACACACACGCGCACACACAGAGCAAGGAAGGGACACACACACATACAGCGAGCGGGTGGGACACACACAGCGAGGGGGTGGGACACACACACACACAGCGAGGGGGTGGGACACACACACACACACACACAGCGAGGGAGGGACACACACACACAGCGAGGGAGGCACACGTGCACACACAGCGAGGGGGGACACACGCACACACACACACACACACACACACACACACAGAGCGAGGAAGGGGGGGAAAACAGACACACACAGCGAGCGGGTGGGACACACACCCACATACAAACACACACACACACACACACACATATACAGCGAGGGTTGGGGACACACACACACCACACACATACACACACACACACACACACAGAGCGAGGAAGGGACACACACACACAGCGAGGGAGGGACACACACACACACACACACACACACAGCGAGGGAGGGACACACACACAGACACACACACACACACACACACACACACACACACACACAGAGCGAGGGAGGGGGACACACACACAGCGAGGGAGGGACACGGACACGCACACACACACACACACAGAGCGAGGGAGGGGGACGCACACACACAGTGAGGGAGGGACACGCACAGATACACAGCGAGGGAGGGACAGACACAGCGATGGAGGGGGACACTCACACAGCGAGGGAGGGGGACACACGCACACAGCGGGGGGGGGTCACGAACAGCGAGGGAGGGGGACACAGCGAGGGAGGGGGACACACAGCGAGGGAGGGGGACGCGCACACACAGCGAGGGAGGGGGACACGCGCACAAACAGCGAGGGAGGGGGACACGCACACAGTGCAAGGGAGGGGGGACACGCACACAGAGCGAGGGAGGGGGACACACGCACACACAGCGAGGGAGGGGGGACACGCACACACAGCGAGGGAGGGGGAGACGCATACACAGCGAGGGAGGGGGGAGACGCGCACACACAGCGAGGGAGGGGGACACGCGCACACACAGCGAGGGAGGGGGACACGCGCACACACAGCGAGGGAGGGGGACACGCGCACACACAGCGAGGGAGGGGGACACGCACACACACACACACACACACACACACACACACAGAGCGAGGGAGGGGACACGCACACACACACACAGCGAGGGAGGGGCCACACGCACATACACACGAGGGGGTGGGACACACACACAGCGAGGCGGGGACACACACACACACACACACACACACACAGAGCGAGGGATGGGTGGGATACACACAGCGAGGGAGGGACACACACAGTGAGGAGAGTTACACACACACAGCGAGGGAAGGGGACACACACAAACACAGAACAAGGGAGGGACTCGTGCACACACAGTGATGTGTCTCCTCGGACGTGTAATCGTCCAGCTCTCACTCTAGTCTGCTCCCTCACAGGGTCACCGTCTCTGTCACTCCCAGGTACAGCGAGGCCTCGATCCTCAGTGCTGATTTATATTCTCCCAGGTGTGAGTCAGCCTCAAGCTCCTGCTCCAAGTTGCTCCCTCCCACGGTCACTCCCTCTGTGACTCGGTGCTGATTTCGAGCCTCCTGCTCTGCTGTTTCTCCAGATCCAAGTCCCAGTCGGCCTTGACCCTCGCTGCTGATTTATATTCTCCCGCTTTGTGCTGCTCTCTCTCAGATTCTCTCCCTTAGTGACTCCCAGGTAATGGTAGGCCGCAAGCCTCAGCTGAGATTTATAACATCCCATTCCGCACTGGTCTCTTACAGGATCACCATTGTACCTGGAAGACAGTGGGAAATAGGAGGATTAGACAGAGCAGAGGGTGTTACAGTGATTGATGGAGCTGTAGGGGATGGAACAGGTTATCTGGGGAGCTAGGCAGACCTGCAGTAACTAAAGAGCGTTACTGGAAGATACAGCGAGTTGCAGAAACTGAAGAAGGCAAAGGAAATAGCGAGATGGGGGCTTGCTCATGACGGAGCTTTGTAGAGTCTAAAGGGCTTCAAAGTTTGGGAGAAGATTTGTAGCTCGGGTGCTCGTTGTTGTGGTTCTGTTCGCCGAGCTGGGAATTTGTATTGCAGACGTTTCGTCCCCTGTCAAGGTTACATCCTCAGTGCTTGGGAGCCTCCTGTGAAGCGCTTCTGTGATGTTTCCTCCGGCATTTATAGTGGTTTGTCTCTGCCGCTTCCGGTTGCCAGTTCCAGCTGTTCGCTGCAGTGGCCGGTATATCGGGTCCAGGTCGATGTGTCTGTTGATTGAATCTGTGGATGAGTGCCATGCCTCGAGGAATTCCCTGGCTGTTCTCTGTTTGACTTGTCCTATAATAGTAGTGTTGTCCCAGTCAAATTCATGTTGCTTGTCATAGGAGTGTGTGGCTACTAAGCATAGCTGGTCGTGTCGTTTCGTGGCTAAATGGTGTTCTTGGATACGGATCGTTAGCTGTTTTCCTTTTTGTCCTATGTAGTGTCTTGTGCAGTCCTTGCATGGGATTTTGTACACGATGTTGGTTTTGCTCATGCTGGGTATCGGGTCCTTTGTTCTGGTGAGCTGTTGTCTGAGAGTGGCTGTTGGTTTGTGTGCTGTTATGAGTCCGAGTGGTCGCAGTAGTCTGGCTGTCAGTTCAGAAATGTTCTTGACGTATGGTAACATGGGCCAGTCCTTTGGGCCGTGGCATGTCCTCGTTCTGTTGTCTTTCCCTGAGGCATCTGTTGATGAAATTGCATGGTGTTTGACCCCACCCCACAGCTCACCAATAGGATAAACAACACACTGAGAAACTACAAAAAAGATAGATAACCACGTTTGACCTACAGATAATGAAAACTGAAAGCAACAACACCTTCAGATTCTATGGACTACCTAAAGTACACAAACCAGACATCCCACTCAGACCCATAGTATCACTACCAGGGACACCATCACACAAACTGGCTAAAGAGCTACAACAGAAACTGAAACACCTGATCAGCAGATCCAGACACTCTATACAGTCAACACAGGAATTCTTGGACATCATCAGAAATACACACGTAGACAAGGAAGAAACTATTCGACGTAACAGCACTGTTCACCTCTCTTGACAAAACCCTAGCCAGAGAAACAATAGCCAACCTGCTGGACGTACAGAACAGACAACAAGACGGGGAACCTATCAACAAAGACGGCATACTCAAACTACTGGACCTGTGCCTCACAACACACTTCACATTCAACAACCAAATATGTGAACAAATCAACAGCACACCCATGGGCTCACCCATCTCTGGACTCATCGCAGAAGCGGTAATGCAAAGATTAGAACAAACAGTCTTACCGCAAATTCAACCCAAACTCTGGGTCAGATATGTGGATGACACCTTTGTAATAATTAAAAACACAGAAATAGAGAACACACACCAGATCATCAACGCCACACTCACAGGAATCCGATTCACTACAAAGGTAGAAAAGGACAACCAACTCCCATTCCTAGACGTGATGGTACAGAGAACACCGAACGGAGAATTCACCACAAAGGTATACAGGAAAGCCACACACACAGACCAAGTCCTGAACTACGAAAGCAACCACCCCAACACACACAAAAGAAGTTGCATCAAGACACGGTTCAAAAGGGCCACAACACACTGCAGTACACCAGAACTGCAAAAAGAGGAAGAAGAACACCTCTACAATGTATTCGCCAGAAACGGATACCCCCGCAGTTTCAGTCAGGATTGTCTGTATGGATCTGCTAGACAACTGTCCTCTGATATTGATGAGGGCAGTCCAGATGATGTGGGTTACATGGAGTTCATTAAGGTCTTTGACAAGGTCCCACACGGAAGGCTGGTCCAAAAGGGAAGATCCCATGGGATCCAAGGTCAGTTGGTAAATTGGCTCCACAATTGGTGGAGGGTTGGTTTTGTGATTGAAAGCCTTTGCCCAGCGGGTGTACCACAGGGATCTGTGCAGGAGCCATTGCTGGACATTATGGACATTAATCACTCGGATGGGAAAGCAGAAGGTAACATTAGTAGGTTTGTAGATAACATGAAAGGTGAGGGTGTTGTCCATGGTGAGGGGGATGGACTCAGGCTGCAGTCTAATGTCCATCAGATGATAAACTGAGCAGAGGAATGGCAGACAGAGTTTACTTCTGATCACTGTGAGGCAATGCACTGTGGGAAGTCTCATAAACAAATGATATCCATCATGAATGGTCGGTCCTCCTGGAGTACTGAGGAATACAGGGACCTTGGTGGGCAAGTCCCTGGATGTCTGAAGGTGTCAGCACAGGTAGACAGGGCTGGGAAGGCACCTGAACTGGGAGCAGGAGGGGGACCCATATCCTGGTGGGGAACGTTGCTGGAGCTGCTCGAGAGGATTTAAACTTGTCTGGCAGGGCTGTGTGACTCCAAAGAGTTGTAAGGCCAGAAGGAAATTTGAGGCTGGTACAGATGTTGTAGACAGCAATATAAATAGACAAGGCAGGCACGAACATAGCAGACAATGAGGGAAAACGGGTGGATTAAACTGCAGTTATTTCAATGCAAAGGGCCAGACAGATAAGGCAGATAAACCCAGAGCATGGATGGGAACATGGGATTGGGATACCATAGGTATTACAGAAACACAGCTGAGGGAGCGACAGGCCCAGCAGCTCGATGTTCCGGAGACAGATGCTGCAGGAAGGATAGAACAGGAGGCAAAACAGGCGGAGAGCTGGTGGTTTTGACTGGGGGAAACATCCCAGCAGGACCTAGAGGGAGTATTCATGCAGGATCGCCCAGTTAAACGATATTAGTGGAACTGAGAAATAAAAATTGGCCATTAGTTTTCTATGGTCGGACTACAGCGATAGGCAATGGGAGATGAAGGAGCAAATATGTCAGGAGATCTCAGATATCTCTTAGAATATTAGGGTTGTAATGATAGGGGATCCTAACTGTTCCAAACCTGGACTGGGATTCCTACTAAGTTAAGCATTTGGATGAAAGGAATTTGTTAAGTGTGTTCCTGAAACTCCCAGTCATTATGTAAGTGGCCCAACTGGAGAATGGGGCTAAAGCTGACCTCCCCTTGGGAAACAAGGTCGGGAACGGGACTGAGGTGTTAGTGGGGGAGCCCTTTGGAAAGTCACCACAATTGTATTCGTTTGAAAATAGTGATGGAAAAGGAAAGGCCTGGCCCACAAGTTCAAGTTATTCAATGGAGCAAGATAGTATTCGACATGAATTTTTAAAGTAGATCTGGGGAGGCTATTTGCAGGTATGTGGATGGGTGTATGAATAGCAAAGATTTAGAGGGATATTGGCAAAATTGTGGCAAATGTGACTAGAAACGTCATGCAGGAGTTGGTCTGAAGGGCCTGTTTCCATGCTGTATATCTCTATGACCCAATGTCTTGAAATGAGTCCACATTATCGAAGAGGAGGTGCTGGAGGGTTTAAAACACAAAGGTAGATAAATCCCCAGGACTTGATCAAATGTAGCTCAGGACATTGTGGGAAGCTGGTGAAGACATTGTAGGGCCCCTAGCAGAGATATTTGTACCATAGAGAGCTATGTGTGAGAGGCTGATAGACTGGAGGGTGGCATTGTGGACAGTGAAGGTGGTTTTCTGAGATTACAAAGGCATCCTGATGAAATGTGTGAATGGCTGAAAAGCTGTAGATGGAGTTCAATCTGAATAAATGTGCGGGAATGCATTTGGTACAACAAACACGGGCAGGGCTTATACAATTAATGGTAGGACCTTCGGGAGTGTCGTAGAACAGAGGGACCTCAGGGTTCAGGTACATAATTCTTTGAAATTTGTAACATGGAGAGACAGGATAGTTTAAAAAAAGGTGCTTGCCTCATTTGCCTTCACTGCTCAGTCCTTTGGATATAGGAGTTGGAAGCCATATTGAGATTATACAGGCCATTGGTGAGTCCTCTTCAGGAATACTGTGTCCAGTTCTGGTCGACCAGTTATAGGAAGGATATTATTAAGCAGGAAAGGGTTGGGAGGAGATTTACTGGGATGTGGCTGGGTATGAAAGGCTTCAGTATAAAGAAAGGCTGAACAGGTTGGTATTTTTCACTGAAACCTGAATGTTGACAGATGACCTCATAGATGTTTATAAAATCATGAGGAGGATAGATCGAGTTAATGGGAGTTGTCTTTCCCATGGACAGGGGAGTTTCAAGGCAAGGCATTACATTTTTAAGTTTAGAGGAGAGACATATAAAAAAAAGACATGAGGAGCACATTGTTACACAGAGGATGGGTTGTGTGTGGAATGAACTTCCCAAGGAAGGGGTGAATGTGGGGACATTTACAATGTTTAAAAGACATTTGGATTAGGGCAGAAATAAGAAAGGTATGAAGGAATATGATCAAGGAACAGGTAGGTGGGATGAGATCCGTTTTAGAGTATGGTTAGTGTTAACAGAACAGTGTGGTATGACTCTCTGACTATGATTATAATGTTGTGTCATTAATTAAGAAAGGCTGCAAGAGAAAGCCAGGGAGCTACAGGCTGATGAGCGAGACATCAGGGTGGGTCAGTTGTTCTGACAGGTAGGCCTTATTACGAACAGCCAGCATGGCTTTGTGCGTGGGATAACATGTCTCACAAACTTGACTGGAGTTTGCTCAAGATGTGACCAAAAACATAGACAAAGGCAGAGCAACAGACGTTGTTTCTGGCTTCAGCAAACCCCTGTTCAGGGTGAAGCATGATCCATTGGTTAGTAACGGTAGATAACAAAGGATCAGGGAGAGCTTGCCAACTGGATACAAAATGGGATGACAGTGAGAGACAGAGGATGGTGGGAGAGGGTTGTTGTTTAAACTGGGGCCTCTGACCAGCAGTGTGCTGTAAGGATTGGTGATGGGACCACTGTTGTGCACCATTTACATAAACAATCTGAGTGAAAAGAGAGCAGTCCCTGTTAGTATGTTTGTGGATACCAAGATTAGTGGAAGAGTGGGCAGGGAATATAGATATCGAAGGGGATATTAATCAACTGGGCCAGTGGGCCAAGGAATGAAAGATAGAGTTTAATTCAGGTATTGGATTTAATCAGACAAACCAGGGAGGACTAACACAGTTAATGGTTGGGCCCTGGAGAGTGTTGTAGAAAAGGGAGAGACCAAGGGGTGCAGTTACATTGTTCCTTGGACTGGCATCACAGGGGGACCGGGTGTTGAAAGCGGTAATTGGCACACTTGTCTTCATTGGTCAGAGCATTGAGTACATGAGTTGGAGATATTGGTAACACTGTCGTCAATATTTCTCCTGGGCAGAGGAGGCCACGGGGTGACCTTATAAAGGTTTATGAAACAATGTAGGGCCTAAGTACGGTGAATAGCCAAGGGTAGGTGAGTCCAAAGCTAGAGGCATAAAGGTGGGGTGAGAGAGCAAGGATTTAAAGAGGGAGCTGAGGGGCAACATTATCCACAGAAGATGGTGCATAGACGGAATGGACTGCCAGAGGAAATGGTAAAATCAAGTACAATTACAACATGGAAAAGATACTTGGGCAGGTACATGGAGAGGGGAAGGTTTGAAGGGATATGGGCCAAACACAGGCAAATGTGACTCATTCCATTTAGGAAACCTCGTCCGAAGAATCATGCCGCACAGAAACAGACCCTACGTCTGCAGTTATTGGAGGAGGAGAAGACTATCGAGACAAGGCATGTTGTAGAGATTGAAGCAAGTTACAGCGATATGGATGGTCATCTGGACTGGAGGTTTCAAATATGTGAAATAATTGGTGAGAGGGGAGGAGATGACAGAGATAGGAACTGTGATAGGAGTTAGAATGATTGAAGACACTGGTCCTCAATACAAGCCATAGATAGTGTTGGAGAGGGAATAGGGAACAGAAAGATCCCAGATTGCATTACCACCCTCTCATGGGAGGCCTGCTTTCCCCTCAGTTGTTCTGATGCTCCCTAAGAAAGCACAGGACTGGACTGATAACTGGGAACTCCCGATGCTGTCTCATTACAACAAAACTTGCAGCAGGTATGGTGATTGAGCCTGGGTTGTGTCTGTACTGTGCTCCCCCTCCAGCACTTTCTCTATGTCCTGTTTTGTTAGCTGATGTTTGGATCCCTCTTACTACTTTCTGCTCTGTGCACTGGAATGATCTTACCTGGCAGCAGGATTGATTGAAGACTCCGACCTCCCTGACTGTGTCTTTCCGGCTGACCAACCATCGTCCCAGCCAGCAGTTGGCAAGTCTATTGAGTCAGGAACTCCATGAGTACCTGTAGAAGACACAGAAAGGGGCAGAATGGGAAATTAGACTAATGCTTTGAGGGTGACACATATAGAATGGCACTGAGCCCACATAGATCTGGAAAATCCCAGTCTCCATTCCTGACCTGTGCTGCCTCATCTCTCTGGAGCGGAGAATTCTGTTGGCTCATGATCTGGAGTAGCTTCAAAAGTGAGAGACGCTGACAGAAGCAGCAATTAGACCCCCACAGTGAGGGATACCAGACGGTGAGGTACTGAGTCACTACACCAGAGCGCCGGGTCAAACAATTGTGCAGGAAGAAAGGGTTTTGATTCATGTTGCACTGGGATATACAAACTGTGAGCAGGTGAAGTGATGGCCTTGGGGCATTATTGTGTGACGATTTATCCAGAAACTCAGCAAGTGTTCTCTGGACACAAGTCCAAATCCCACCATTGCAAATGATTGAATGTGAAATAAATGCTTCAAAAATGATGTAATTAAAAACATGTAAGTGAGTATTAAACAATTGCTGATGTTAAGAAAAATCCATCGGATACATCCCTGTCTTTAGTGAAGTAATCTAAGATGGGACTGGGATATCACAGGGATTACAGAACAACAGCTGAGGGAGGGACAGGACAGGCAGCTCAATGCCCCAGGGGACAGATGCTGCAGGAAGGACAGAAGGGGAGCTGAGAGAGGAGGAGAGCTGCTGGTTGTGATTGGGGTGAAACATCACAGCAGGGACTGAGAGAGGAGATTCCTGCGGGACCGCCCAGTGACGCTGTGTTCATGGAATTCATCAATAACAATGGGGCTTCCCTTTCCTCTGATTGTTCTACAGACCCCGATAGCCCCGCCCTCCTGCACCTTGACCTTCACAACATGGCGGCCCAGAGCGCTCCCTCTTCCCTCAAACAAATGGCGGCCGTGACCCTGGGCCGCTTCCCCGATCAGAGACCGCCACCTCCTTCCCCGGGCCTGGAGGGGCTTTTTTGTGTTTTTTTTACCTCTATCCGAGATTTGTGAATTCTGTCCGCTCCTTTCTCCCAGCGACGCTCCCACACACCGGCTCTGAGCTCACTCTCTGAAGCCGATCGCAGCTACTTGCCGGAGAATTCAGCTCCGTGTCTCTCCCTCTCCCTGTCCCGATCAGTGTGACACTGCGCATGTGCCACATAGGAACCAAACTGCGCGTGCGTCTGAGGTTTCCGGTGAGTTTATACAGATTATTCATAACTGAAGAGAATCATGGGTGAAATATTTGTCATTAACAACAGTTCTGTCGACTTACAGATATAGAGCTGGCTAGTATGAGAGTAGATTGTTCGGTCCAACTCAACCATACTGGCCAAGTATGTAAATTACCAGTCGTTCTGAGTTTGAAAACAAGTTTCTTACTCAATTTGTGCAAATCGATTGAAAATATGTACGTTATCAGATTTACATCACAACTATTTCTTAAAATCTCACATTGATTTATGACAGAGGTTTAACACTCCACTATGTAGTGAAAACGATCAATCCTGCAAAACAGTTTGCATTCTGACCAATCCTGACGCGTTCACTCCCGAGAATGCTTTGGCCCCGCCCCTCACTCACTCTGGTTGGAGGACCGGCCGCTGCTTGGTCCTCCAGTTCCGCCCCTTCCTCCCATTTGCAGAGTTGATTCGGGCGTGACTCAGCAGCTAAGCACCAGAAACATTAAGGGACAAGGGAATTTAGAGTCGATGTCTTGTGATGCGGTGAAAATATCCCGAATCTTGACCGGGAGGCCTGGGTTCAATTCACAGCGAGTGCAGGTGTGTCTAATAACAACTTTAAACAGGTTCATTCGGAAAAACAAGGGAACCGAGTAAAAACAATAGAAAATGCATACAATGTGGTGGGGTTCTCAATGCTCAGATGATTTTAGTCTTTACCAAGTGTTTCAGGGCCCCAATGGGTCCCAGTACAGACTATTCCACTCCACCTAGTGCGCAGCCAGATACCAGGATTGTGGGGCAAATTGTTGTGGTGGGATCCAGAGGTGCTTTCCCTCTATTTTGGAGGTAAAAATAGGTGAGAAGAAGCAGGGTTTTGTATGGAGTTACCTGCTCCCCTCCTGTTGCAGCAACTTATTATTGCCCTAACTTGACCTCGTACATTTTTGGTAGCGATCAGTGACATTTCGTAAGCCAACATACAAGATCTGTCACTCTGTTTAAGACAGCAGAAATCTCTTGTAGCACAATAGTCATAGAACAATACAGCGCAGAACAGGCCCTTCAGTCCTTGATGTCACGCTGACCTGTGAACTGATTCTCACCCCTACACTATCCCAAAATCACCCATGTCCTTATCTAAGGATTGTTTAAATCTTCCTGATGTGGCTGAGTTGTCTACATTAGCAGGTAGTACGTTACCCCTCTCTGAGTAAAGAACCTGCCTCTGACATCTGTCTTAAATCTATCACTCCTCATTTGTAGTTATGCCCCCTCGTGCATACTGACATCATCATCCTAGAAAAAGACTTCCACTGTCTACCCTATCTAAGCCTCTGATCATCTTGTATGTCTCTATCAAATCCCCTCTTAGCCTTCTTGCCAAGGAGAACAGGTTCAAGTCTCTCAGCCTTTCCTCGTAAGACCTTCCCTCCAGAGTAGGCAATATCCTGGTTAATCTCCTCTGCACCATTTCCAATTCCTCCTGTCCTTCCCGAAATATGGGCACCAGAACTGCACACAGTATTCCAAGTATGGCTGCACCAGCTTTTTGTATCTTTGCAGCATGATATTGCGGCTCTGGAACTCAATTACTCTATGAATGAAACCTAACACACCATATGTCACCTTAACAGTACTATCCACCTGGGTGGCAACTTTCAGGGATCTATGTACATGGACTCCGACATCCCTCTGCACATCCACACTACCAAGAATCTTTCCATTGACCTAGTACTCTGCCTTCCTGTTATTCTTCTCAAAGTGCATCACCTCACATTTAGCTGCATTGAACTACATTTGCCACCTCTCAGCCCAATTCTGCAGTTTATCCAAGTCCCCCTGCAATCTGTAACACACTTCCACACTGTCCACTACTCCACCGACTTTAGTGTCATCAGCAAATTTACTAATCCATCTACCTATGCTTGCGTCTAAGTCATTTCTAAAAATGACAAACAGCAGTGGTGGTCCCAAAACAGATTTTTGTAGCACACCACTAGTAACTGGACTCCAGTTGAATATTTTCTATCAACCACCACTCGCTGCCTTCCTTTAGAAAGCCAGTGTCTAATCCAAACTGCTAAATCACCCTCATTTCCATGCCTCTGCATTTTCTCCAACAGCCTACTATGTGGAACCTTATCAAAGGCTTTACTGAAGTCCATGTATACCACGTCAACTTCCCTACCCTCATCTACATGCTTGGTCACCTTCTCAAAAACCTCAATGAGGTTTGCGAGACATGACCTGCCTTAACGAAACCATGTTGATTATCTGAAATCAAATTGTTGTTTGCAAGATGATTATAAATCTTATCTCTTATAATCCTTTCCAAAACCTTTCCTACAACAGAAGTCAGGCTCACTGGTGTATAATTACCTGGGTCATCTCTACTGCCCTTGAACAAAGGCACAACATTTGCAATCCTCCAGTCCTCTGGTACCAAACGTGTAGACAATGATGACTCAAATATGAAAGCCAAATACTCTGCTATCTCCTCCCTAGCTTCCCAGAGAATCCTTGGATAAATCCCATCCAACCCAGGGGACTTGTCTACTTTCACTCTTTCTAGAATTGATAACACCTGTTTCTAACTAATCACGATCCTTTCTAGTCTAATATCTCATACCACATTCTTCTCCTCTACAATATTCTCCTTTCCCTGAGTGAAAACCAATGCGAAATGTTCGTTAGCACCTCTCCGATCTCCACATGGTACACACTCAACTTCCCATTCTGTCTTTGATTGGACCTGTTCCTACCGTAATCATCATTTTATTCCTCACATACCTATAGAAAACTTTAGGATTCTCCTTTATTCTATTTGCTAAAGACTGCTCGTGTCCTCTCTTTGCTCTTCTTAACTCTCTTTAAATCCTCCCTATCTGATCTGTAACTCTCCATCTCCTCATCTGAACCATCTTGTCTCATCAACACATAAGCCTCCTTCTTCTTCTTAACAAGCGATGCAATTTCTGTAATAAACCACGGATCCCTTACCTTATCACTTCCTCCCTGCCTGACAGGGACATACCTATCAAGGACATGCAATATCTCTTCCTTAAACCAGCTCCACATTTTCATTCTCTGCATCCCCTGCATTTTGCTACGCTATTCTATGCATCCCAATTCCTGCGTAATTGCATTATAATTGTCCTTGCCCCATTGATAACTCTTGCCCTGTGGCATGTACCTGTCCCTTTCCATTGCTAAACTAAACATATCTGAATTATGGTCATTCTCTCCAAAGTGCTCACCTAAAACTAAATCAAACACCTGGCCTGGTTCATTACCAATCACCAGATCCAATGTGGCCTCCCCTCTTGTTGGCCTTCGACATACTGTATCAGGAAACCCTCCTGTACACACTGGACAAAAATTGATCACCCAACGTATGAGAGTTATAGCATTCCCAGTCAATGTTGGGGAAGCTAAAGTCCCCCATAAGCTCTTCAGCCACGTTCTCAAACAGACTCGCTACCTCTCTGCACAGAAGCTAAAGTCCCCCATAATGCCCACCCTGGTACTTTTGCACTTACCCAGAATAATTTTGCTAATCCTCTCTTCAACTTCCCTGGAACTCTGTGGAGGCCTATAAAAAAAACTCTAAGCAGTGTGACCTCTCCTCTCCTGTTTCTAACCTCAGCCCACACTACCTCAGTAATAGAGTCCTCATCAAAAGTACTCACAGCCACCGTTATAATATCCTTGACTAACATGACTTGCATGGACCCATTGCAGTGCTTCAAACTCCATGAGGCAGCCATACTCTCTATGACAGACAGACTCAGTCTGGAACCTCCTCTGTCAGTATTATTGCCAGAGCCCGTAGCCTTTGCACTACTTAGCCATTTCTTGATGTTATCCAAACTGAATCAAACTGGCTTAAAACTCGCATCTGTGATGTTGGAAACCACTGCAGAAGGATGAGATGGATCATCCCACTTTGCACTTCTGGATACAGATAGCTGCAAATGCTGTTGTCGTATCTGGTGCATGGATGTGTGAGGCCCCTCCATCAGTAAAGGTGGGGATATCTGTGATGCTTCCTCCAGTGAGTTATTTAATTGTCCATCACCGTTCACAACTGGGTGTAGCAGAACTGCAGAGTTCCGATCTGTTCCATTGGATGTAGGATCACTTAGCTCTGTGGCTTGGTGCTGATGCTGTTTGAAATGCAGATGGTCCTGTTTGGTAGCTTCACCAGGTTGGCACTTCATTTTTAGGTACACCTGGTGCTGCTGTTGGCATGCCCTCCTTTCCTGTCCTTTGTGATGGGTGAGAGCAGGATTTACAAACCCACGAGATTACAGATTGTGCTGGAGTACAGTTCTGCTGCTGTTGATGTCCCACAGTGCCTCAGAGATCCAGTTTGAGATTCTACATCTCTTCAAAGTCTGTCCCATTTAGAACGGTGATAGTGTCACTCAACACAATGGAGGTTTTTCTCAACTTTCAGCCAAGACTTTGTCTCCAAGAGGAATGTGTCCTGTCCGATACTGTCATGGACAGATGTATCTGCAGCTGGTCAATTCATAACAATGAGATCAAGTATGTTTTTTCCCTCTTGGTTCCCTCACCACCCATTGCAGACTCAGTTGAACAGCTGTGTCCTTTAGGACCTGACCGGCTCAGTCAGTAATTCTGTTGCAGAGCTAGTCTCGATTGTGGACATTGAAATCCTGTACCCAGAGTACGTTTGACACCATTTTACTTCCCCAGTGCTTCCTCCAAATGGTGTTCAACATGAAAGAGAAGTGATTCATCAGCCAATGGAGGACGGTACCTAGTAATCAACAGGAGCCATGAGACTTCCTGGTGTCCGGAGTCAATGCTGAGTACTCAGAGGGCAAATCCTCCCTGTCTGTGCCACCACCTCTGCCTGGTCTGTCCTGCCGGTGGGACAGGACATATTCAGAGATTTCAGGAGAAAGTGAAGACCGCAGATGCTGGAGATCAGAGTCGAGAGTGTGGTGCTGGAAAAGCACAGCAGGTCAGGCTGATGAAGGGCTTAGGCTCGAAACGTCGATTCTCCTGCTCCTCGGATGCTGTCTGACCTGTTGTGCTTTTCCATCACCACAATCTCAATATCTTGGGATGGTGATGGTGGTGTCTGGTCATTGTCTGTAAGGGTTGATTTCATGAGTATGAGAATGTCAGGCTGTTCCTTGATTGGTCTGTGAGACAGCTCTGCACATTTTGACACCAAACTCCAGATGTTAGTCTGGAGGACGTTGCACCATCCAGAGGGCTGATTCTGTGGCTGTATTTTCTGGTGCCTTGTTAGATACCGAGTGGTCCACCCAGTTTCATTCCTTTGTTGAGACTTTGCAGTGATTAATACAGTGAGTAGCTGGCTGGGCCACTGTCGGGTTGGCAGGATTTTTTTTTGCCATTGACAATGGTTTCATGGAGATCAGGAAATTCCTAATTCCAGTTATTTTTTCTTGAATTCAGATTCCACCATCTGCCAAGTTGGGATTCGAACCAGGACTTCAGTCATTTGTTTTAATATTTTGGATAAAAGTTAAATATATTAGGTTTGTTTAATCACTTTAAATATCACTTACCCAGGTTTTGTTTCTTTGTGAAACACTGTCCATCCTCCTGTCTCCTCCATCCAACAAGAAGAGTTTGGAGCACATGGCGTTTCTCTGTCACTAAGACTGAGATAATCCAATCTGCTGCTTCCCTCCCTCTCACTAGCCCACAGAGCCAAACTGCCTCACATGGTGTTCCTGGTTTTTGTCCTAAACTTACATCTTCTTCCAGTCTCTTGTCAAGCCTTATCAGAACTCATCTTGACCCTTTACCCTAATTTCACTAAACTATAGACTTTCCAACTCTCTTTCCTCCTCCTTCTCATCAGTCCCCCTCACTGATTCACCAATATTGTTCCTTGTTCTGTCTTTTCTGGTTTTATCCTTCTCTCCCAAAATCCTGCTCCATCTCCACTCTCTCCCTTACCTTTCTGAATTCCTTGCATTTGGTGTCCTTGGCCCCTCCTGTATCTCACGTACACACTGCCAGGAGGTGCCATTGTGCAAAAGCACCATGTTGGGTTTCACATGTACACTGACGATGCCCAGCTCTCCCTCCCCATCATCCCTCTCCATTACTCCACTGTTACTCAGTTATCAAACTGCTTACCACATTCCCACTACTCGATTAGGTGCAGTTTCCTCCAATGAAACATTGTAATGGTTAAACCCATTGTCTGACAAATTCCTTTCCCTTACTGCTGAGCCTTTCCCTCTCACTGGGAACGATGCAGCAGAACTACACTCTTCACAATATTATTACAGTTATATCTGATGTGAAGCTGACCTTCTGATCAGACATCTACACAATCCCAAACACCAGGAATTCCAATCTCTTAAATGTTGCTTGTCTCCTCCTCACTCCAGATCCATTGCTACTGAAACCCCTTACCCGTGTTCCGTTAAACTTGATGAATCCGAAACAGAACCCTTGATTCTGTGACTGACTCAGAATCTGGTTTCAAACTCCCCCCTCTGTATTTACCCTCAGACACATCAGTATTTATTCTGTCAAACCCCTTAAGAATCTGGTGGTGCAGTCTGATTGTAGGTTGTGGAAATGGCAGGGGATGATATGTTGTATCTGGGTGGAAGTTAAGGACTTGGTGGGGGGAGGGGGGGTGGTCTATCCTTGTTGCAGTTGGAGGTGTGGGTTTCAAAGGCAGAGGTGCAGGAAGTGGAGGAGATATAGTGGATGGTATTGACCACATGGGAGGGGAAATTGCAGTCCTTGAAATACGGGCCATTTGGTATGTTCTGGCCTCACTGGAACACTGCAGTAAGCATGAGACAGAGACGTTGGCCAGGGAACAGGCTCGTGTGTTAAAGTGGCAGGCAGCTGGAAGCTCGGGTCTGTTTTTGCAGCAAAACGTAGATCATCAGTCGCCATTTCCGCCACCTCCACTGAGATGCTGCCAGACCCAGATTCCTGTCCCCTCCATTAACAGCTATGCACCCTCCCAATCAGATCATAATCCACTCCTTTGTCTTTCCAAATGTTCCTGTCTCTCTCTGGGTTCTGTACCTGCCCATTATTTGCTCTTTAACCCCTATCTCCTGCAGTACAAAGATCTGCAGGTTAGTTGAATTGGCCAAGCTAAATTTCCCATAATGCTCAGGGATGTGTAGGTGAGGTGCATTATTCAGGAGAAATATACAGTAATAGGGTAGGGGAATGGGTCTGGGTGGGATACTCTTCGGAGATACGCTGTGGACTTTTAGGGCCGAATGGCCTGTTTCCACACTGTCAGGATTCTAATTTTCCCAGCTCCCATCGGTTCTGAGGAAGGGCCACTGGACAGATTCCTGTTCCCAGATGCTGCCAGACCTGCTGAGCTTTCCCAGCACCTCCTGCTTGTTGTTCCTGATTGACACCATCCATCCACCTTCCGGGTTTGATTCAGGCAGGGGGAGGATCCCACCACTGACCTCACAATGGGGTCCAGCTGATTGATGGCAGCTTCGGACCAATAGGAAAAGGGGGTGGGACTGGTGGACGAAGTGGAACCAGCTGGTCATCCAAACAATGGGAGTGAATGAGGGGCGTGGCCAGTGGGATGACACGTCACCAGTAACTCCGCCTGTGCAGTGTCACGTGACTCGGCCGTTGGTGAATGTGGGAGACCCAAACAGGGAAGGGGAGAGTGGCCTCGGAGACGGAGACAATGAGTCACTTTAGGCTGGGAAGTGTTAATTACACTCTGTACGGGTCATTAATCTGAATTAGAAACTCTTTCCCGTGTTTGCAGCAGATGGGAAAATGGCTGCGGCCCTCAGGAGGTGACAGGTCTTGGGATATGGCCGCCATCTTTATTGGGGGCAAGGTACAGTGAGGGGCATGGACATGTCCTCTTTCTGGGATGGGGGGGGGGTGGTGTACGATTTGAAGAGAGGCATTTACACATCAGTCACATACCAAGAGAAAAATATGTCTTGTATTCTTCCTGCACTGGCTCTGAGTTTTGTTTTGAGAATTCATTTCATAGGATATTAAATCAGAATAATTGAGGCTGGGATCTCAAAAGTAAGTTTTTACAGTCAATGGAGTCATCAGGATCTGAATATCATTGACGTCTAAATGTGGAAGGAGAAAGGTTTGTGGAAAATATCTCCAATATTTTTGTTAAGCAGGAAGATGTACAAATTCGTGGTTGGATCACCCTTTGGGTGTGCGCTATGTTGTGGGCCCTGCAGCTGAGGAAGGAGCTATTGGCCTGAGAGGGAGCACAGATTTATCCAAATTACACCTGGTCTCTTTGGGTCTAAATCTGAGAGATCTTACAATCACTCACTTCATGATGTTAACCTGTAAACTTCATATTTTCAATTAACTGCAAACTTCCCATCAAAAGTCCTTTTGGACTCGAATTCCAGCACCATTTCAGGTGGAACGTTCCAGATTCTGACAACGGTCTGTTCATTCAGAAACTGCTGAGGTCCATGTTGACTCTGGGGTTACAAAGGGCTGCATTGAAAGATGAGATGCTGTCCCTGAGCTCCCATTAGATGCATTGGAACAGTACAGGAGGCTGAGGGCAGTGTAGGTGTGAGCAGGCAATGAAAATGACAGGGCTGCACTGTGAGGGCTGCTTGGCTCAATGAGAGTGTTTTGGAGTTGGGTGTAAACAGGGCGAGGGGAGACAGGGAGAAGGTGAAGCTGAAACTCAGTTTTAGTTCAGGGAACAGACAGTTTTTCAATGATTCCTGCGGAGTATTTGTTAACAGTGTTTAATGTATTTTTCCTGAGGGCAGTTGAGAGCTAACCACATTGCTGTGGGTCTGGAGTCACATGTAGGCCAGACCAGGTGAGGATGACCGTTTCCTTCCCTACAGGACATGAGTGAACCAGATGGGTTTTCTGACAATCGACAATGGTTTCATGGTCATCATTTGCCTTTTCACTCTAGATTGTATTGGATTCTGATGTCCGCACAGCCATGTTGGGATTCTAACCCTAATCCTCGGAACATTGCACATGTCACTCATCTGGCAGGAATACCATTAAGCCATTGCCTCCCCTTTTTAGCAATGTTTAAAGAAAGTTCCATCATTCTACGTGAACAATGTGCAACGTCCATGTGTCGGCCTCTCCAAAAGGTTAATCAACAGAAATTTGTTTGGGAGTGAAATATTTCACTTTTTTGGGGGGGAGGGGTGTTTATTAAACAAAAATGAATCTAAATAAAAATCTGATGCCACGGACATATAATTTCTGAAGCCGGAGGGGGATTACAGAGACAGGGAGGGTGGTGAGGCCAGAGGGGGACTGTTGTACAAAGACAGGGAGGGTGTACAGGGACTGCAGCATTTCAGGGAGGGGGTGAACCACCACTTTCTCCAAGACAAGGGAAGGTGGCCAATAAATACTGGTCTGGGCAGCAAAGGCAACTCCCAGTGAATAAAACCAAGCAGTGACCTCTCTGAGCTGACTTGCTGTGATGTTAAAAACCTCTCTGAAAATGGAGCGGGCAGAGAAGAGAAACAGTGACATTTCACAGCTGCCCTCAGTGAGACCTCACCCTTGGAAGTACTCAGAGCCGGGGTTCAGCTCAGTGAGTTTCAGTCTCTTCAAACATCAATCTTAGTCAGTTTTATTTTATTAAATCTACAGTAGTGAGTAAGGTGAGGATTTCTTTTTAATGTCTTTGGGTCTCTTGATTAAATGTTTAAGATATGAAATGTAAGCATTGCTAATCTCGGGCAGTATTTTTTGAGAAGTAAGACTGTGTCTTTGTCATGGTCTGTAGGTTGTTAAGGCGGAGAGATGGCCTGTTGTAGAGTGGCGTGCTGTTCCTGTCGGATGTGGGAGATTAGGGAGAGTCTCAATGATCCTGATGATTATGTCTGCAGGAAGTGTGATTGCAAATCCTATTGGATCGCATGGATTGGTGGAGGAGTGATTAAAGGCAGTGAGGAGTTAACAGGAGCCGGGGGGTGTGATATGTGGCCGTCTCAGGATTGCAAGATACTGCAGATACAGTCAGGTAGATGGGTTACCTCCAGGAAAGCTAGGAGGGGTAGGTAGGTACTGCAGGAGTCTCCACTGGCTATCCCCATCTCAGACAAGTACACGGTTTTGAAAAATGTAGGTGGTAATAGACTTTCAGGGGAATGCAGCACTGACAGCCAAGTTACTGGTACTGAGACTGGCTTCTAACATAATGTGAGGTATATCCAGTTCCACACGATCGATGGTGATAGGGGACTCTCTAGTCAGGGGCACAGTCTGCCATTTCTGCAGCTGACAGTGAGACATCAGAATGGGGTGGTGCTGCCCTGGTGCCAGTGTCTCACAGAGGGAGCAGAATATTCTCAAAAGGGAGAATAACCAGTGGGAGGACATTGTACATTGGTACCAATGGCATAGGAAGGGGAAAGCATGGGGTCCTGATGAGCAGGGAGATTTGCTAGTGCCACTCGGGAGGCATTAAACCAGTGAGGGAGTCGGGGTAAACCTAAAGAGATAGTGAGAAAAGAGGTGAGTCTGAGGCTGGTACTGTTCACCGGTCAGACTGTCAAGGCAGGCAAGAGCAAGTCACAGAATGAGGTGGGACGGACCAGTTACACTGCATTTATTTCAGTGCAAGAGACCTGACAGGTCAGGCAGGTGGGCTCAGGGTATGGTTTTGAACATGTGACTGGGATATTACAGCAATTACAGAGGCATCACTCAGGGATGGATAGGACTAGCAGCTTAATGTTCCAGGGTATAGATGCTATAGTAAGGATAGAAAGGGACCAACAGCGCAGTGGGAGAGGTGTTTTTGATTAAGGATAACATTATGGCTGGGCTTCGGAGGATATTCCTGGGAGTACATCCAGGCAAGTTATTTGGGTGGTACTGAGAAATAAGAAAGGGATGACCATCTTACTGGGATTGTGTTATAGACCCTCTCCCAATAGTCAGCAGGGAATTGAGACACAATTTTACCAGGAGACCTCAGATATCTGTAAGAATAATATGGATGCAATGATAAGTGGTTTTAACTTTACCAACATGGCCTCGGAGTGCTGTAGTGTTAAGGGCTTGGATGGAAAGGTATTTGTTCAGTGTGTACGAGAACGTTTCTGATTGAGTTTGTAGGATGTACCTACGAGAGAAGGAACAAAACCTGACCTGTTTTCTTTATTCATTCACAGGATGAGGCTGTCACTGGCTCGGCCAGCATTTATTGCTGCGTTTACCCAGAGGGCAGTTAAGAGTCAACTGCGTTGCTATAGGTCTGGAGTCCCATGCAGACCAGACCAGGTAAGGATGGCATTTTCCTTCCCTAAAGGTCATGAGTGAGCCACATTGGTTTTTCCAACAATTGACAATGGATTCCTGTCATCACTAGATTATTTTTTCCAGATATTTATTGAATTCACGTTCCAAAATCTGCCGTGATGGGATTCAAACCCTTGTCCCCAGAACGTTATCTGGGTCTCTGAATTAACTGTCTAATTTCACTCCATCATCACTGCCTCTTAGGAAATGAGGCAGGGTGAGTGACTGAGGTATCAGTGGGGCAGCTCATCAGCATCAAAGATCCCACAGTATTGTGGCTCAGTGGTTTGTGCTGCTTCCTCAGCACCAGGGACCTGGGTTTGATTCCAGCCTCGGGCAACTGTCTGTGTTGGAGTTGACACATTCTCCCCAGTTTCTGTGAGGATTTCCTTCGGGTGTTCCAGTTTGCTCCCACAGTCCAAAGATGTGTAGGTTAGTTGGATGAACCATGTTAAATTTCCCATATTCAGAAGATGAGGTTTTGGGATGTGCAGGCAAATCTCTGCCTGATGTGAAAAGATCATTTTGGGGTCTTGGACAGAGGTCAGAGGGAGGTGTGGCCGCATGTTTTACATCTCCCATGGTGGTAAGGGAGGGTCAAGGGTGTGGAGCGTGGGTTGGTGGGAGGGTGTGGACCGAACAAGGAAGGCGCAGCTGGACAGAAATGATCAGGTAGAGTCAATGTGGCTTTGTACATGCACAATTGGGTCTCACTAACTTGAGTGAGTATTTTGAAGTGACGAAAAAATTGAATAAGGAAGGCGGTGAATGCTGTTGATATGGACATTCAACAAGGTTCCACAAAGCAGACTGGTTAGCAGGGTTAGATCACATGGAATGCAGGGAGAGCAAGCCATTACAAAACTGCCTTGAAAGTAGGAGACAGAGGATGATGGAGGGTTGCTTTGCGGACCGGAGGTCTGTGAGCAGCAATGTGCTGCAAGGATGGATATTGGGCCCTTAAATAAATGACTTGGATGTGAATATATGAGGTATGGTCAGTAGGTTTACAGAAGACACCAAAATTGGAGGTGTCATGGACAGTGAAGAAGGTTAGCTCAGAATACAACAGGATCTTGATCAGATGGGCCATTGGAGCAAGGAATGGCAGACGGAGTTCAATTTAGATAAATGTGAGCTGTTGTATTTTGAAAAGGCAAATCAGAGCAGGACTTATACACTTAATGGTAAAGTCCTGAGGGGCGTTGCTGAACAAAGGGACCTTGGAGTGCAGGTTCATAGTTCCTTGAAAGTAGAGTCACAGGGAGGCGGGGTAGTGAATGCAGCATTTGGTACGCTCCCCGTTATTGGTCAATGCATTGAATGCAGCTGTTGTGATGTCATATTGTGGCTGGACAGGGCACTGATTATAGGTCTTCTGGAATTCTGTTTTCAGTTCCAATCTCGCTGTTCTTGGAATCAGGCATCTGATTGGGTACATGAAGAGGGAGGTTTAGAGGGATAAGGGTGAACCGCTGGCAAATGGGACTCCATTAACGGTCTCCGTTATTGGTCAATGCATTGAATACAGAAGCTGGGATGTCATATTGTGGCTGGACAGGACGTTGGTTAAGCCACTTCTGGAATTCTGTTTTCAGTTTGAATTTCCCTGTTCTGGGAAGGATGTTGTGAAACTTGAAAAGGTTTGGACAAGATTTACAAAAACGTTGCCAGGATTGGAGGATTTGGGCTACAGGGAGGGCTGAATAGGCTGGGGCTATTTTCTCTGGAGAGTCAAAGACTGAGAGGTGTCTCCATGGAGATTTATAAAATCACGAGGGGCGTGGATAAGGTGAGCAGCTGGCGTCCTATTTCCTCAGGTTAGGTGGGTCCAAAACTAGAGCACATGGGTTTAAGTTGAGAGGGCAAAGATTTAAAAGGGATCTAAGTGGCAACGTTTTCAAGCTGAGTGTGGTGTGTGTATGGGAGGGGCTACCAGATGAAGTAGTGGAGGCTGATAAAATCACAACATTTAAAAGGCTTCCAATTGGATACATGAATAGGAAGGGTTTTGATGGATACAGGCCAATAGATGGTAAATGGGAATCCATTAGTTTAGGATTCCTCGTTGGCACGGACGAATTGGACGGAAGGTCTGTTTCTTTGATGTTAATAATTTAAGATGCATTCCTCTCTTTTGTGCAGAGCTAGCTGAAGCACAGATAATTATCCTTGGAGCTGAGAAGGTGAAGCAGTGATTTCGATCTTGTGCAGATTTGGTTGCAAGGTCTTGAATTTACAGAGAGAGAGAGGAATTGTTAACACTGTCACAATTTTTAGTAACTATTTTCAAGTAATTGGCAAATAATACAAGGTGAAAATGTGAACGCTATTTTACTCAGTAAGTTCTGAGCATCTGGAACAGTCTGAACGACACAGATTCAGCAGGTATTCTGAAACAGACTTGGAATTTTACTTTTTAAGGAAAGATTTGGGAGGCTATGGGCTCATGGGAGGGGACTTGGGACAGATTTGCAGCATCTCCAGAGAGAGAGAGTACAGCCCCAATGGGCTGAATAGCCCCCAGCCCCTGTGCTCTGTGATACTGCTCTATTCACTGTGAATGATGAAGCTCATCCCAGGGCAGAGAGAGGGAGGAGTCAACCACTCTCATGACAATGGTGCCCGGCTGATTGACGGCAGCTCCAGACCAATAGGAGGAGAGTCTGTGTTCCCCTGCAGCCAATGGGAGTGAATCAGGGGTGTGGCCAGCAAGCCGACACCTGTCCATGAGCTGTGCAGGTGCAGTGTCACTGGGTGGGGGTGGGAGAGACAGCAGAGACTGGGACAGAGGCTGTAGGACCTGAATTACAAACTCCCGGTAAATTAAAACCAAAAGAACTGCGGAAGATGTAAAACAGAACTAACAACCCGGAGGGTCTGGAAAATCTCAGCAGGTCTGGCAGCATCTGTGAAGAGAAATCAGAGTTAAAGTTTAAGATCCGGTGTCCTTTCCATAGAACAGATGTTACTGAGGAAAAAAAGTCAGTTTATTTGCAGAAGATAGTGTGGGGGGAGGATATAAGGAGTAAAGGATAGGTGGGGATAGAGTGAGAAGAACGGTTGGATAAAGGAGTGGATAACGATCTGGCTGGGGGAGGGTGACTAGCTGTTAATGGAGACAGTTAGTGGCTAACCATAGGTAGTGTGTAATGACAGGCTGTGAGAACAAGGCCTGGTGTGTGGGGTAGGGGGCTTCGACATGGGGTTCTTAACCTATGGTTAGCCCCTAACTGTCTCCATTGTAAGCTGTTGCCCACCTATATCACTCCACAATTGGAGCTGCCGAGTACACAAACCTTTGGAATATCCTCCCTAACCCCCTCTGTCCACCTTAAAGATGTATCTAAAAATCGTTCTCTTTAATCAACGTTTCCATCATCCGTGAAGCATTTTAGGAGATTTGTCAATGTGAAAGGCTCCATACAATGCAGGTAGTTGTTGTTATTGTCTGACATCAGGAGAAACAGGGATGAGCCCTCTCTCTCTCATACCTGATGAACAGCAGCAAAAGCAGGAAGCACTGAGCATGCTCCAGCCCACAATGGGCCTCGGATTATTGATGTTAATGGGGGAACGGGGGCTAGAGGTGCTAGTTGTTGCTTCAACCAATCGGAGTGAATGAGGGGCGGGACAATACTCAACCACGTGGTAAACTTCACTGACAGCACAGTGTGTTGTGACCAAGGCATTGGAAATGTGTGAAGGTGCAGGGCAGGGGAAAGGAAAGACGTATTGACCAGAAAGAGAAGGAAATTTTCACGGTATGGAATGAGAGGTTTTACAGAACGTAGTGCACATTGTAAAACACAAATTTGAAAATCCCAAATTCTGCCCCATTTTCCCTCCCTATAATGCATTTTACACTCCCTGAAATATCAACTGTGTGTTTCTCCCTCCACAGATCCCAGTGATCAGTGCCAAAGCCCCATTGCCTGTGGAGAAGGTGATGTTTGACTTCCTGTACAGCTGCAGTTCGTGTGGTGAAGGTGCTCCCACAATGTGGTTGGGTAAGAGCTGTTATAGATTATTCACTCAGCGACAGTGAAGAGTTGACAATGTATGTGCAAATCAACAACAGTTTGTTTTTTTTTTAAGTTTATAATTCCACAGAAATACTATTGAGAGCTTCTGACATAAAGCCACAGATGGGGATATTAGGTCAGGTGATCAAAAGAACTGCCAAATAAACAGGTTTTCAGGAATACCTTAAAGGAGGAAAGCAGGTCTGAGAGGGTTAGGGTGGGAATTCCAGACAGTGTTGCCTTGGCAACAGTAGAAACAGCCAGACAGGTGAAGCAATGAATAAACACATCGTTGGGAATCTGAAAGAAAATGAGTTGTCGGGGTCTCACAGGTTGTGTGGTGCAGGGAGACAGGGATGTTCACAGCCAGGAATTACATCAAGGGTGAGAATTTTAAATTGTTGCTTGTTGATGGATCAACAAATTTTGGTACAAGTGAGCACTTGGACAGTAGGGTTTTAGATACTCTTGAGATTGCATGTAAGTTGAATGTGGGAGGTTGGCAAAGAGTGTGTTTGATAACGAAGTCTGGAGATAACACAGGGATGGACGAGTGTTTCAGTAAATGAGCTGAGACTAGGGTGGAGTTGGGTGACGTCACTAATGTAGAAATAGTGTTTTTGGTGTTAGGCTGTGCCTCCTCCTCACCACTCCCCCTCACTAAGTCACAGATATTGTTCCTTGTTCTATCTGTCTCTCTTTTCTGGTTATGTCCTTCTCTCCCATTCTGCTACAAACTAATATTTGACCTCACCGTTGTTGCAAACACCTCCTCCATCTCCACTCTCCCTTTTCTTTCTGAATTCCTTGTATTTGGTGTCCCTCCAGGATCTCTCCTTGGTCCCTCCTGTTTCTCACCTACATACTGCCAGGAGGTGACATCGTCCAAAAGCACCGTGTTAGGTTTCACATGTACACTGACAATGCCCAGCTCTCCCTCCCCATCATCCCTCTCCATTACTCAGTTATCAAACTGCTCATCACACTCCCACTACGCGATTGGCTGCAGTTTCCCCCAATGAAACATTGTAGTGGTTAAACTCATTGCCTTCAGTTGCTATTACAAATTCCTTTCCCTTACTGCTAACCCCCTTCCTCTCCCTGGGAACTATCTGAGATAGAACCATACTCTTCACAATATTGCTGTCATATCTGTAACCCCAAGTTGACCTTCTGATCAGACATCTACACAATCACAAACACCAGGAATTCCAATCTCTAAAATGTTGCTTGTCTCCACCTCACCCCAGCTCCATTGCTACTGAAACCCCTGACCCGTGTCGGTGTTGCCTTAAACTTGACGAATCTAAAACAGAATCCATGATTCCGTGACTGACCCAAAATCTGGTTCCAGACTCCCTCATGATGGGAAACATCCTCTCAGTATTTACCCTGTCAAATTCCTTAAGAATTCTACATGTTACAATGAGATCACCTCTCATTCTTCCCAAATCCAGTGAGTGGAGTCCCAACTACTTCAGCCTTTTCTTAAAAGATAATCCCTGCAAACGATGGATCATCCCAGTCAGGTTTCTGTGAAATGCCTCTGATGAAATGTATTTCCTTAAATAAAGGGACCAAAACTTCTGTCATTAATCCCAGATGTGGTCTCACTTCAATTTATAAACTTCATAAAGTTCCTCTCAGGTATATACTCCAAACAACTCCCTTTAAACTTGCACAGATGTTGAAATGCTCAGCAGGTCATGCAGCATCTGTGAAGAAAACTCAGTTAAAGTTTCGGGTCTGGTCACCCTTCCTCAGATACGTTAACTCTAATTTCTTTTCACACCTGCTGCTAGACCTGCTGAGCTTTTCCAGAAACTTCTGTTTCTCTTCCTGGTTTACAGCATCTGCAGTTGGTTCGGTTTTCATATCCTTTAAACTTGCCATCTCTCCTCTAGAATTTGTCATTTCCACCTTGGGGAAAAAGATTCACATTTGTTTGGTCTCCCCGACTCTGGGGGAAAAATATAAACCATGACTAGTCACCCTATCATTGCTCCTCATAATTTTATAAAGTTCGATAAAGCCACCTAAAGTGTCCAGTGCTGCAGGGAAATAGCCTCAGCCTATTCAGCCTCTCCCTATGGTTCAAATGTTCCAATACTGGCAACACCCTAGTAAAACTTTTCTGAACTCGTGCAAGTTTCCCAACATCTTTCCTGTAACAGGGAGACTGGAATTGAAAGCAGTCTGGGGATTCCAAAAGTGGCCGAGCCAATAAACTGTACAACTGAAACATGATCTCCCAACTCCTATCCTCAATGCACTGCCCAATAACAGCTAGCATACCGCACACCACCTTCACCGACCTGTCTACCTTCAACCACACTTTCAAGGAACTATCAACCCACACTGCACGGTCTGTTTGTCTGTCAACACTTCCCAGGAATTGCTATTAAGAGGTTGAGTCCTATACTGGTAACATCTTTCTGAAATCAGGGAGACTACAATTGAATGCAGTATTCTAATACTGGCCTCACCAATGCCCTACTCAGCCACAACGTGACCTCCTAACCCCTATACTCAGTGACAGAATCCCCACAGTGTGGAAGCAGGCCTTTCGGCCCATGAGACCATACCAACCATCGGAACAGCATTCCACCCTAACTCTGTAACCTACCATTACCCAAAGCTAATCCAGCTAACCTGCATGGCTTTGGATTTGTGGGAGGAAATTGAGAGCACCCAGAGGAAGCCCACGCAGACACACAGGGAGAATGTGCAAACACCACACAGACAGTGGAGTCGAACCAGAGTCCATTTATTGACCAGCGCATTCCATTAAAGGTCAGTGTCCCAAATGCCACATTCAGCACCTGATCTCCCTGAAACCCCACTTTCCAGGAACTATGCAGTTGTTCTGAGCCCTTCAGAGGGAAGTAAGGTGAGGAGGAGAAAACACAAACAGGGTTGAGTAGTAGATCTATAAAATAACTCTCCATCTTCCCCCTCTGTGTTCCCCCCCGTCTCCCCCCACTCTCTTTTACCCCCCCCCTCCTTTGTCGGTCAGTCCTTTGTCAGCCCCCCCACATCGTCGGTCGTGCATCCCCCCCCTTTGATCTGTCCCACAATCTGTCACACCCTCTGTCAGTCGCCCCCTTGTTGGTCGCACACCCGTCTCTTTTCCCCCCTCTGTCGGTTGCCCCCCCCGCCCTCAGTCTGTTCCCACTCTTTGTCGGTCGCCCCCTCTGTCCCCCCCCCCCCCCCAGTCTGTTCCCCTCCTCTCTAATCCTGTTTTCTGGCCCCATCCATTTCTGTGTCTCCCCTCTCTGTCCCCACCCATTTCTGTCCCAACCCTCTCGATCCACCCACCCTCTCTGTCTACCCTCCCCTCCCAGTCCCCTAGTTCTGTACTCCCTTCCTCCCCCCCCCCCCCCCCCGCCACCCCCGGCAGGGAAAATATCTTGTCTATTTACCCTATCCATGCCCGGCCTGATTTTAAAAGTCTCCTTCAGGTCACCGTTCAGCCTCTGACGGTCCAGGGAAAACAGCCTATCCAACCCTGGCAACATCCTATAATTCTTTTCTGACCCCTTTCAATTTTGAGAACATCCATCTGACAGGAAGGAGACCAGAATTGCATGGAATATTACAAAAGTTGCCGAATCAATGTCCTGTACAGCCGCAATATGACCTCCCAACCCCTATACTAAACACTCTGACCGATAAAGACAAGCAGACCAACTGCCACCTTCACTATCCTAATTTCCTTGCTATTCTACTGTTAAGGAACTATGAAGCTGCACTCCAAGGACACTTTGTTAAGCAGCACTCCCCTGGAACTTATATTAACTGTATACGTCCTGCTAAACTTTGCTTTTCCAAAATGCAGCAGTTCGCATTTTTCTAAACTGAACTCCTCAGCCCATCACCCATCTGATCCAGATCCCCTTGTACTCTGATCTTTTTCCCTGTCTACCACACCTCCCATTTTGGTGTCATCCGCAAACTTATTTATAAGATCTCTTATGTTCACATCCAAATCATGGATATAAATGACGAAACGTGGATCCAGCACCGATCCTTGTGACACTCCACTGGTCACAGGCCTCCAGCCTGAAAAGTACCCTCTGCCTTCTACCTTCGGGCCAGTTCTGTACTCCGTACGATCTAACCTTGCTGACCAGTCTCCCATGAGGAACGCCTTACTGAAGTCCATGTAGATCATGTCCATGCTCTGACCTCAGCAATCCTCTTTGTTATTTGTTCAAAAAAACTGAGTCAGATTCATGAGACATGATTTCCCATGCACATATCTGTTATTAATATCCAGGATTTAACTCTGTACATCGGGGTCTGCGTTACCCAGTTATAGGTGTTAATATTCTGGATGAAGTTCATGTACACCAGCATTTTGTCAGTGACTGTGTATTGAGTCTTGTTAATGTTACCAACACCGGTTTTTGAAACCTTTTGAAAGGCAGTCCCCGTATCCCTTGCCCACCAGGAAATGGTGGCAGTGTCCTTACCTCTGGACCAGGAGGGTCAGGCTCAGCGTTGAGGAACAGCATCTTTGAAGAGGATGATTAGAAAACCTGCCCAAGCCACCAGGCCATACTGTTTCCCAGCTGTCCCTGCCTCAGCCTCTAAACAGAACCTTCCTGTAGTTTCTCTCCTGTCAGACTCTCCCATTGCTCAGTTTGTCCAGGATTCCCTCCTGCTGCTGCACTGCTCCTGTCGCTCACTGACCTGTCCATCCCCCAGTGTCCTCCACATTCATTCATTGTTTACAATCCATTACCCCAGTTCTCCAGCCCATAGAGACGGCTCAATGATTAGCACTGCTGCCTCACAGCACCAGGTACCCGGTTTTGATTCCAGCCAAACCCAGAGTTTGTGCATTCTCCCCATGTCTGAGCGGGTTTCCTCCGGGTGTTCCAGTTTCCTCCCACAATCCAAAGATGGGCAGGACAGGTGAATTGGCCATTCTAAATTGTCCATAGTATTAGTTACATTAGTCAGGGGTAAATATAGGGTAGGGGAATGGGTCTGTGCAAGTTACTGTTTGGAGGGTCGGTATGGACTTGTTTGGCCGAAGGGCCTGTTTCCATACTGTAGGGATTCTGATATATTGGGCAGCAGCTGCTGTCAGTCTCCCGGACTCCTGTATGATCGGGAGCACGTGCTGTAGGAGGGGAGACCAGTGTATGGGCACAGTGCTGGCCCATTGTGGGAGTATGCACAGTGCCTGGGAAGGAGGCTGTGGTTGTGAGGGATTAATCTGTTATTGGCATCTTCCTCCCTCTGGGAGCAGGACCCAGGGGAATGGCCTATTTCCTGGTACCCTGACATGTGATCAGACTATCAGTGGGGCAGCATTTTGCAGAGAGTTATCAGAACTCTTTTGTGAAGATTCAGGGTTTTTATGGAAAATGTCAAGGATGGGCCTGCAATTCGAGTTCTAATTTGGTTCATTTTAGTAAGACAGGTTTTGGCCAGAGTGTGCAGGAAGCAGTGCATGCAGGATGGTTGTCATCAGAGGATTCACCAACAACGCCCCGCGCCCATCCCCCCCCCCCCCCCCCCCCCACCCTGCTGGACTCAGAGTCAGACTCATTAATTTGGTTCTTAGTCCGCAGACAAGAGCTAGGAAACTGAATTCAAAGTGAGGAGAGAGAGTGTGAGAACTGGGTGTGGAGGGAAGGGAGTGAGGAGATTGGTTTGGATTTCAGTTCACAGAAGAAAGAGATTGCTAGACTGAGAGTTAAAACTTTGGGAAACATGAAACTACAATTTAATACTATAATTGTCTTATAAAGATCCATCCTGTATTAATATGGTGAGTTGTTTTCTCAGTTGTAGGGTACTGAAAGGGTGGATTTGTGGATGAGAAATTCAAATTGAACTTCATTTTCAGTTTGATAGTTACTTGATCCGTGCCGATCTGAATATTCATTGGCCTTTTCCTGTGGAAGGAAAGGTGTGTATTCTGTCCGTGGGCGAATATTCCAAATCTCAGTGTGACTGGAAAAAACTACTGAGACACAGCCAAGTCCATGTTAGGGTGGTGACTGTGGAGAAAGAGTTCGTTTGTTTTTGAAAGTCTGAAAAATCATGGCATGTTTCCCAGGAACAATTAAGCCACAGCTTTGCTTTGTAGAAGGACAAGTCTTTAATTAACCATACAACCAGAAAGACACAAGGATACCTGCACCATGGGAAATACTATGAAAACGGGATTGTTGTAAAGGAGTTCATTCTCGATCATGGACTGTAATCCATTGGCGTTGTCACGTCGGTTCCAGCGCCGTGGGGAAACACTGGAAATATGATGAATGCAGTGTAGGTTTCAGTTATTAAACTGTAAAAAGTGCAGAACAATTTACAAGGATGTTGTCAGGGCTCAGGGGTCTGAGTTATAGGGAGAGGTTGGACAAGCGAGGATTTTTTTTGTTTAGAGCAGAGGAAACTGAGTGGGTACTGTTCTAGAAGTGTATAAGACCATGAGGGGCATGGATAAGGTGAATGCATTCAGTCTTTTTCCCAGGAAATCTAGGACTGGAGGGCATCAGTTGAAGGTTAGAGGGGAAAGAATAGAAGGGAAGTTGAGGGGCAACTGTTTTACACAGAGGGTGGTATGTATATGGAATGAGCTGCCAGTGGAAGTGGTTGAGGTGGGTACACTCTCACAACAGGTAAAAGGCATTTGGACAAATACATGGATAGGAAAGGGTCAGAAGCAGATGGGCCAAGTGCAGGGAAATGGGGTTAGTGTGGATGGACATTCTGGTCGGCATGGGCCAGTTTGGGCCAAAGGGCCTGTCTCTGATGTTATAACTCTAAGTGCATCTGCTATTTCTCCCACTAACTCTGTTGATATCCTGGGATGTATTCCATCAGGGCAAAGAGACTTATCTATCTTTAGCTCCATTAGCTTGCCCAGCTCTACCTCTTTCGTGATAATGGTTGTTTCTAGTTCCTCACCTTCCTCAGTCTCCTTATCAATTACTGGCATGTTCTTCGTATCCTCCACTGTGAAGACTGACTGCTGTGTACTCATATTCCTAAACCATGCTGGATAGCAACAACTACATTAGCAGAACTCTGAGAGGTCTTCTTTGAGTCTTTATTGATGAGACATGGCAGTTACCTGGATAGTGTACATGCAAAACACCTCCAGGCAATATCAGGTAAAGCCCCACCTGTCCAATGTAAAGCTCCCATTCTTATACCTTTTGTGGTTTGGTACTTTGAATAGAGACTCTCTCTCAGTATTATCTCCATGACAATGGTCAGTTAGAAAGTCTACTTCAGTTTCGCACTTTGTGGTTAAAACATACACCCCTGTGGCTCCCTCAAGTATCTGACAGGCACTTCAGTTTCAGTGGGGCTGTCTATCAGGATTCTGATATGGAGGAGCCGGTGTTGGGGTGGGGTGGGCAAACCTATGAATCACACAACACCAGGTTATAGTCCAACAGGTTTATTTGGAAGTACAAGCTTTTGGAGTGTGCTGTGATTTTTTAACTTGATCAGGATTATCTCTATGGTAACAGTTAAGTGCTTCAACAATTACAGAGACCATATATTTCCCCTTGAGCAGTGTAAAACTGCTATTCCGGCCCTGGGGACAGCTACTCATCACTTTTCTCCCCCAATCCCATCTAGCTTTCTGTTGATCTTTAAAGTTTCTCTAATCTCCTAGTTTCTCCGTGGTCTTTGCCAATTTGTATGCCTTCTATTTAAATTTGATAGACTCCCTTATTTCCTGAGCCACTCATGGCAGATTACTCCTTTTCCTACAGTCCTTCCTTTTCCCTGATATATACTTTTGCTGAGCACTTCGAAAAATTCCCCTGTTGTCCGTCAACTTTCCCACGGTAAAGTCTTTGCTTCCAGTTTACATTAGCCAACTCCTGCCTCATCCTATTGTAGTCTCCTTTGTTTAAGCACTGGATCTTGGATTGGATCTAATCTTCCCGCTTTCCAGCTGTGTTCTAAGTTCAACCAGATTTATCAGAAGTCTTTATCAGATTACGAGGTGAGGCGAAGTTTCCTGGGTGTTTTGTGTTTCATTGTCAAAGCCAAGGTCTTTGACAAAGTATAGGATAGATATTCACAACAGAGTATTCTGGACGGTGTGAATGTCCTCACAGTCTAAAACCATAAATCACTGTCTCCCCTCAGTTTAAAATTGCAAAATCATTATCTCCTACACGCTTCCTCACTATCTAAGTTTGGAACGCTAATCCACCTGACTATCCTGCTTTTTCCAAAATCTCCTTTGGTGAAGGTGGTGAGTTTTGGATTCAGCTTTCCAGTTATTACCGTAAGAAGATAAGCACTGGGCACAGGAGAGGCAATGCAGCCCTTCGAACCAGCCCCACCATTTAATACGGTGATGATTGAGCTCACCTCGGTCTCAGCTGGGTTTTCCCACCTGCTCTCTCACCCTTCATCTCATTGTAAATTCAACATCTGTATCTCTTCATTAAATCTGCTCATTGTCCTGGCATCCACCACATTTTGAAGAGGGAATGCCACAGATTTGCAACACATTGAGATAGGTACATTCTTCTTCATGAGAATAGAGTCCCTATTGTGCAGAAACAGGGTATTCATCCATCGAGTCCACACCAGCCTATGATGAGCATCCCATTCAGACCCACCCTGTCCCTGTAACCCTGCATTTCCCTTGGCTAATGGCCTAACCGGCACATACATGGACACTGTGGGAAATTTAGCATGGGCAATTCACATAACCTACACATCTTTGGACTGTGGGAGGAAGCTCGAGCACCCTAGGAAACCCACGCAGACATGGTGAGACCGTGTAAACTCCTCACAGTCGCCTCTGGCTGAAATAAAACCCGGGTTCCTGACGCTGTGAGGCAGTGGTGCTCACCACTCAGCTACATCTGCTTAAAATCTGCTACCCTTCATTAACCTCCCCACCCCGCAATCTATGTTCCTTACGTCAGAAATCAGGTTGTGGAAGCAGATGTCTCAGTAAAATCCCGTGACAGCCCACATGTCCTGTGTGTCTGAATGGGGATCCTATACACAACACCCTCCAGCCCACACCTTTCATTCACTATCCAGAAACATGTCTCCAGTGGCTTCATGGGGGCTAAAACTCCCACAATCCCTGAGGCAGGGACCACACATGTGCGGGGAAGCCCAGAACTGCACATGTACAGAATATGGGCGGATTTTGGAGCATGTGCTTTGGGGTAATTAGCGGAAAGCATTTGACACTGTGATTGGCTGGAGGAGGAACCAATCAGCTTGTAGGATTAACGGGTTGGGGGGGTCAAAGGGTCACCACACCCACATGGGCCCAAGTTCCATCCCCAACTTGTCATAATGCTGGGAATCGACCAATGGGAAACAAAGAAGGATCTGACCCATTCTCCCAGACTGAAGGTTCCTCTTCTGTCCAGGATCTGCCACCTCCCTTTCTGTTTCCTTTTGATTAATTCTGCTGTTACATTATTGACTTGCAGCAACTGAAGGGAAAGGAAGTGAACCCAGAAAGGGTGCAGAGTCTAACCAGGACAGGAAGTGGTGGCATGGATCTGTTTATCAGTAACTCCATGAGAATGGGGGCGGGTACATTAGGGACAGCAGAGGCAGAATGGTGGGAGAGAGTAAGTGGGCTGGAGGGTTACAGCTTTTGCAGAAGAAAGGGAAAGAAGATTTCCAGAGAAGCTAGAATTGTCTGCTCTGAATTTCTAACCTGTACATATTTGTTTATTCAGGGTGCTTGATGGTGAAGATTTGCAGACTGAAATCTCAAACTCATGTGCAGATTGTGATTAAGTTAACCAGCATTTGAAGAACCAAAGATGGAGAATAACTTGGCCAAAATCCTGTACACTCTCCTTCCCAGCATTGTCGGTCTCTCTGCGCCAAATGGACTGTGAATGTTTCAAGACAGCAGCTCACTACCATCTTCTCAAGGGTAACTAGAGATGGGGAATAAATGCTGGCTGAGCCAGTGATGCCCATATCCTGGAAATGGTTTCTATCTCTAGTTGCTGAACCCCAGTTGATGTTACTGCAGGATGATGAGGGATGCTGAGTGTTTCCTCCAGGAGGCAGCACCATCACATTACCCCTGCCTACACCCACACAGTAACACAGCAACGTCACTGGAACAAAAGGCAGTGAAGCCAAAGGAGGACTTAGATATAGTTCTTCGAGGTAAAGTCATGAAAGGGGATTGGAACACAGCAGGAACAGGAGACTGAGCTGGATGGTCAGCTGTTTCCCATTGAATGGTGGGGCAGGATTGAAAGGCCGAATGGCCTCCTACTATCTCTCCTGTATGTATATAGCCATGGAGCCCGGCTAGGAAGAAGTAGGCAGGGCAGGGATTCTCCAGGCGAATGCACTTCCACACCCGGTTTCAGTGAGGGATGGTTTGATGGATTTTATTTAACATTTGTCTTTAACACAAGGTTTGTGAATTTGGTTTTAAAATATTGTAGCTATTTATTCCACAATAAATAAAACTAAAAGAAAATAAATGAAACTATCTTAATATAACAGTTTTTAAAATTTCAAACGCCCTGTAAAACAAATCCTGTCTACTCCCGGACACCATCAGTTTCCAGTTACTCAAGCTCCAGGGAAATATTCCCTCCCTGTCTGAACCTTTGGTTTGATTTAACTGTTTTTCAGTTCTGGTTCTGTGAGCTGTGAAGTGTTCTTTATTCCCCATTTCTCTGACCCGGACGTGGTATCTCACACAGCTGATCAACCTTCCCACCATCAACATCATCACCCCCCATTACCCCATTTTGGTTCACATATAATCACCAGCAGTAAACCACCCATGTATCCAATTGAATATTTATAAACAACGCCCCTTACAGGCAAAGCAAACCATTATAAAAGACAAAGTGGGAAGGGATCAAATCAAAGTAGAGTTGGGAGTGAGGAGGCAGCGATGGAGATAAAGCACTGTATCCACTGCGGTACCCATCTCTATCTAAAGGCAGCGGGAGAATTGATAAAAACTACGTGCTCCTTCTCCAAGGACACCCTGTTGTATCGCCTTTATCCTCAATCATAGAATGGAATCCCGACAGTGTGGAAGGAGAGCATTGGCCCATCAAATCCCACCAACTATCCAAAGAGCATCCCATCTGGAGCACTCCACCCCTGTAACACTGCATTTCCCATGGCTGATCCACAGAGTCTGAACAATCCTGGACACTGTGGACAATTTAGCATGACTGATCCACCTAACCCACAAATCTTTGGACTGTGGGAGGAAACCAGATCACCTGGAGTGGACCCACACTATCCTGGGGAGAATGTGCAGACTCCACACAGGCTGTTGACCAAGGCTGGACTCTAACCTTGTACCTGGTGCTGTGAAGCAGCAGTGCTATAGAGCAATTTAAATCAAAACAGATGACCCCTGCTCATTGATGTTTGTGGAGACTCATTGCCCAGAGAGACATCCTGAGATTCAGAAAGAGACAATATGAATTCAGTCAACTCCTGCCGAGTTAATGTGATTAACAACAACATCAATACTCCAACAGCGTCATCAGACCTCGTACCTACTCTATCATTTACGATTTTTAACCCATGGGAAGTTTGTTACCAGCTTCGATGACAGCCATAATGCTCTGACCACTTTGACAGAGCCAGTGCTTGTCAGTTCTCATAGTTATCAATAGATTGTATCTAAACAGGATGCCCCACAACAGGAAGTGCACTGACACTCAATGCATGTAAGGCAAGGTCATTTTCCTAAAACCACTCGCGTCTGGCAATACCATTGAATGTATTTTATACAGGAGTCTTTCAGTCTCAATTGCCAGTTCCAGTCCATGAAGCAGCCAGTAACACGCCCCAGTGAATTGAATTCTAACAGCAGCATTGCCCTGGCAGGAGAGATTGAGGAGATTGAAACTGTCTTCTCTGGAGTATCTAAACATGAAACACTTCAAATGAACAAAAATCTTCAAGAGCTCGAGAGAATGTATACAGGAAGGAAGTGCTCCTAGGCTGGTGTGCCTGGAATGAAATAAACACTAACTACGGTATCTTTACCCAGCATCCCCTTTAGCTGCATAAATGTTGAAGATTTATTTGCTGCTCTCTCCATCACTCCCATTTTTCACTGCTGTAATGTTGATGACTGTGCAAATATATAAAATTTAATTTAATCCATCCCAAAGCCTCTCTGTACCTGTGTCTCACTTGTGTTCACCGAGACACTCATTCAATCTGACCTCTTCGTAAACCCTGCTCTGATATTTCCTTAGAGGGCTCAGAATTTATTATTCACAGAATTGTTAAGGTGTAAAAGGAGGCTGATTGGCTGATCAGCTCTCCAAAGGATCACCTCACGGAAAGCTATTCTTCTCCCTTTACCCCATAAACCTTTCCATTCATCCTCTTCCAGTAACACCGGCGAGTTCACAACTAACCACAGCGATCAGATTTATTTTGTTTGTTCATGGGATCATGGCATCACTTGCTGGGGCAGCATTTGTCATCCATTCTGACTGCACAAGAGATGGTTCAGAGTCAACCCCATTATTCAGGGTCTGGATTCACATGTTGGCTGGACCAGGTCAGGAGTAACACAGTCTCCCAGACCCAATGACCGGAAGAGTCGGTTTCTGGCCTACTATCTTATTTCTGAAATGATAATGAATAATGTTTGCCTTTGAATTAAAAGAGAAAGACGAAAATGTGTTTTATTCTGATTGAGCACATCCTCCTGTGTGTCTCAGTTGTTATTGACAATCTCATTCCCCCCGCACCAGAACCTGTCCCAGAGAGTGTTACAGAAATAGCAGAATGGTCAGCTGCAGCTGGTCACCTGACCGGTCACTGGACCCAAAGGTGCACTCTCCACAGATGCTGCCAGATCTGCTGAATTTTTCCAGCAATTTCTGTTTTTATTTCTGATTTCCCAGCATTTGCAGATGTTTAGTTTTTCATATTCATCTGGTCTGTTGCAGAGGAGTTTATTGATGAAATTAGAGGGTTTTGCAAGTTGTACGTTAGGTCACACATCAGCTATGATCATCATGAATGGCAGAGAAGGGTTGAGGGGCTGAATGGCCTCCTCCTGTTCCAATGAAAGTTATCCATCGGCAGCTTGTGGTAACATTTCCCCTCACTGCTCACTTCACCCTCCATGTTTAACACACTGTTACTGACTGAACAAACCTCCTGTGTTTGAACTAAACCTGCTAATGTTCAGTGGCTCCTCCTGCCTCCTGGGTTTAACTCTCATCATGGAATGCTGTCTTGTATTACTGCGGGAATGCCCACAAGGACTCAGCCTGGAGTCTGTATTCCCTGGGATCCACGAACCCCATTTATTTCCTCCTTCCTCTCTCATTCTGGCTATTGAACTCTCAGTTTCAATCCATTCTCTTGTCATGCTCTTCAACATGCCCATGTGGGTGGACTAGAGGCAGCTGGGATTTAATGAAGGGAAATGGGAATTAGGCGGAAGCATGAGGAGAGGTGACAGCAAAGACAGTTCTCATTGTAACGGCAGAGTTTCTCCATGACCCAGTGAGTGCTGCAACACCTGAGACTGTGGGGGAGCCAGATTCAATCAGGGATTTGGGGAAACACTCAGACACTGACCTGTCCATCTGGTGTTAACTCAGACAGAGAGAATGAAAGATACACATTAGATTGCAACTTTGATGATCTGGGGCAATGAAACATGCTTCCGACCTGATGATTTCAACCTCAAATCTCTGAAAATACAAACACAAAGCTTCCCATTTGTACCAGGTTGTCTCTCACCCTCCTGTTTTCTTGAGAAAAACATTTGGAGCCGTTCAGCCTTTTCTTGTAATTATAACCTCTATGTTCCTGTAAGATTTGTAATGAAACCTTTATTGTTTTCCTGTCCCTTGTGAGTGGTGGCAGCAGCAGAAACAGGTCCAGACCTGTGAGGAATTTCAGTTGGAATACTTATATTTAAAAATTCGTTCTCACCCTCACATACAGTGTGAAATTGAGGTAAAAACAGAAGGAAAGGAGTGAGTGAGAACCCACAGAAACACACAGGCAGCATGTGTACCTGAGCTGAACGAACCAGGCATTAGGAAAATGTGACAGCAATCGCAACCATTTATAATCGCATAATTCTGCAGGTGTAGACAGAGGCTATTCGGTCCATCAAGTCGGTAATTACCTGCTCTCCTACCCTATCCCCGTAACCCCACATTTACCATGGCCAACCCAACGCGCCAAACCTGCACTCTCCAGGCCATGTTAGCACGGCCAATAGAGCAAACCTGCACATCTGTGGGAGGGTCACAAATTACATCCAAATGCTCGGAATTGTGGATGAAAGCTCACAAATACTTGACTGACGCAAATTCTCTGTTTCCAAAATAAAATCTGGGGAAAACTGCAGCCAGAAAGATTTCCCATTATCTCTGGAGGAACAGAATTCAAAATTTGTGCCATTGACCCGGGGGGAGTGAAAGTTACGGTGGTCAGGGAACTATCAGAAATGTAATAGGTTGTGAGTAGGTAGGTGTGAGACAAGGACAGAAAGGCAGTCTGTCACATAGGCGAAGGCAGGAGAGATTAAACAGCAGAAATGGTAGTCCCTCAAGGCCAAGGGGAATAGATTTAGGGCTGGGAAAGAAACAAGGAAACAAGATATGCAGCTGCCAAAGAAATACTTTGAGAAAATAGGTTATAACAACATAGAGGACAGCGTCTACAGTCTGAAATTGTTGCTCTCATTGGTGAGTACAGAATGCTGTAAAGCCTGAGTCATTCTGTCACAGCCAACACATGGAGGATGGGCCAAGTGGCTTTGATCTGTGCTGTAACTTTCTGATAATTTTATTCTGACATTTGGAGCTCAAGTCTAATGATGTTTAACTTCTCAAATTGGACTGGAGTTTAATATTCTGGAGAAATGTCAAATAAATCACATTTATCCCATTCTGCAGAACTTAGTCCATTGCCCTGCACGTTCCAACATTTCAGTTCCATCCACGTACTTTTATTCAAATGTAATGCTGGTAACTGCCTCTGTCACCCCATCAGTGAGATCCTGCTCGCCACCATCTCTGAGGGAAATAAATTCTCCTTTCCTCTTTTTTTCTGAGAATTATCTTCAATCTAAAACCTCTAGTTCCTGATGGCTCTGTTAATGAATAGCTGCTTCCTATCCATTCTACCTGGATTCCTCAGCATTTCATCACATCAATTAAATCTCAGTTCATCTTCCTTGGGAACCCCCCCCCCTCCCCCAACCTATCCAATCTTTCCTCAGAGCAGAAATTCTCCAATCAGAGAAACATTCTGATCAATCTTCTCTGTCCCCTCTCTGGTGTGATCACATCAATCCTGGAATGTGGGGACTAAGAGTGAGTGCAGTACTTTAGCCGTGGTCAAACTAGTGTTTCAGTGTCACCTCCGTGTTCTTGTGGTTGTTGCTGATACAAGAAGTGTCCTGGTTTTCCCACATGGAACTGAATGTGCACTCCATGGGGCTGGGATTCCCTACCATGTGTTTGTTTGTTAACTAATCCTAAATTAACTTCACATTTCAGATACCCACCAATAAATTTCGTCCATTATACTCAAGTCACCTTACTTTTAATATCTCTTTAAAATTATTACTAACACAACAGGTTTTAATTTGCTGAATAAGTATTCCGGTGTCTTCACTGGTACAATCACTTGAAGATTATCTTTACCTTCAGCTACATGTGGCGAATTGAACACTGATTGTAAACATATTAATATCAAATGGACTTCAGTTTTATGATGATTCATCCAGTCTGACATTCTTGTTGATTAATATCTTGGAGAGAACTGTCCTCAGAACTCCAGCTGTGCTCTGACTTCAATCACAACTGGTTGTGGTGGACTGCAGATCTTAGATCTGTTCCGTTGTTTACTGGATTGTTTCGCTCTGTCTATCACTTGCTGCTTATGCTGTTTGGTAACTTCATCAGGTGAACACCTCATTTTTAGGTATTCATGCTGCTGTTACTGCCATGCCCTCCTGAATTCTCTCAGTTGAATGAGGGCTGATCCTCTGGTTTGATGGAAGGAGGGAAGTTGGGGAATATGCTGGGCCGTGATTCTGTAAGCTTTGTTGGTGTACGACTCTACTGTTGTTGGAAGGCAGGAGCTAAACTCTTGCACTGTAAACCCGATGTACAAGAAGCTACATGCAGTATCCTGAACACTGATAGGCCAAGACATGAAATACGAGCAACGCTGTACAATGATGCAGGATCACAACTGCAGCAAGGGGAGATTAAGATCCAACTTGACATAGGAGTAGGGAAAGAAGCAGCTGATCAGATTGTCTCCTTCATAGTCACAAAGAAACTCTGTGAGATTATTGTCCTGTTGGAGGTGAGGATGGAGGAGGTTGGGGAGATGAGGAGCTCTTCAAAGGAAACTAATCTGCCTGAGAGTTATGGGATCGACTTGATTGCTAGGTATTTAACAGAAAGGTAATTGAAACTGTTCTTATCCCCAAAAGATAACAAGACTGATGGTGTTTACAATCATGATCAGAAACAAACCTCAGAATACATGGTTCATAGATGGATGTCAATAGCCCATCAACATCCAGCTCCTGCAATTATTCAGCAAATGTATGTGTGATTAACCAGTCCTGATGTCAGTCCTGATGTACCAGAAAATCGCTGTTTACTCGGTGCAGATGGACAGTGATGTGGGGAAGTATTGGCCGAATGACATTGTCTGGACAGTTAATCCAAAGCCCCAGATAAAGTTCTGGAGGCCTGAGTTCAAAGCCTACTGCAGCAGATGGGGGAATTTGAATTAATTTTTAAAAAACTTGAAAATTTAAGAATCTAATGATGACCATTAATCGATTGCCAGAAAAGCCCATCTGGATCACTAATGCCCGTTCAGGAAGGAAGCTGCCATCCTTACCTGGTCTGGCCTACATTGTGACTTCAGACCCACAGCAATGTGGTCGACAGTTCAGAAATGTTGTGAACATTTCCAAAACGAAGTTCTCGATATGCAAAACTTTATGAACTGCCAAAACCGTTGCCCATTACTTGGTGTGAAAAAGAGAAAAAAAATCATCCAACTGTGGTTATGAGTAAATTGACTGGTATCTCAGCAGGATGGATGCCTGAGTGAATCCCTTCCCCCCCCCCCCCCCCCCACACACACACACACACACAGAGCAGGTGAACAGCTTCTCCCCAGTCTGACTGGTTTGGCCAGTTTCCAGGTGGGATAGGCAAAGAATTCCCTTTTGACATTCCCCACATTTCCAGAGTCTGTCCCTAGTGTGGCTGCACTAGTGTTTTGCCATTTCAGATAAATGCTGGCAGACTGCTATACACACCGTTACACCCTCACCACCCCCTCCATATATATATATATATACACACACACACACACACACACAGAACCCAGTATAAAGCAGTAAACATTATCTCCTGCTGTGGAAGGACAGACTGTATTGGTCTGAGTAGGAACACTGAACAGATTTACCTAAATGACAACTTAATCGGTGACCACAGCAAGTTAAGCAAGTCCAAATAAAATGCATTATTGCACAGAGAGAGGCCCATCAAATCCAAGCTGGCTCTCTGTAGCAGAATCCCATATTCTCCCTCCTCATATGTCCCACAAACTTTGCAAGTTTATTTCCCTCAGATCTGATATAATTGTTTTTATCAATCATTCATCTTCTCCTCTGCCTGCACCACCATAATAGGTAATGTTCTGCATATTTCTAGCCAATACAGACAGCAGAAACACTTGTTCATGTCCCTCTGTCTCAAAACCTTACATCTGATCTTAATTCTTGTACCATCGCCTATCGAATACAGATATTTTTGTCTGCTATATCTAGGTCTGTTATAATCTTATACAGCTCTATCAAAAATATATTTAGCTTGTTTACTTCAAAGAAAATAGCAATTTCTTCAAATCAATCCAATGACTGCATTTTCTTCATCAGTGAGCCACTCCAGTAAGCCTGTACTCCACATCCTGAAGATCACTCATATCCTTCATTGTTGATGACTATTTTGTTCCACAAATCCAGACGATGCAAGTTTTCTGCACAACAGCAGTAGCTTTATTATCGGACAGCCGGCGAGAGTTTTAAAGCATCTCTAAAGTAGAGACTCTTCTTCATGAATCTCTGCCTTACCCACAGAGACAGTATATTTAATAGGAATTAGACAAAGGCATATCAGTCACATGGGCGATTGTCATTACATAGTTTAAAGCAGGTAATTATGACCTTACAAAGCTTGATGAATGGCGATGTCCTGTGATAACGTATGAATGGATTACAGAAACTGATTATCGTAATGTTCATGATTATGTGTTGGTGGGAAGAGATTAAGGCTGGAGGGTTCTTCCTTCAGTAAATGGGGAATTCACTTACCTATGCTAATATGGAGGGGAGGTAAGACAATGGGAGCTTGTTAGATGATTATAACTGTTATCTCTTATAATCCTTTCCAAAACCTTTCCTACAATGGAAGGAAATCTCACTGGTCTATAATTACCTGGGTCATGTCTGCTGCCCTTCTTGAAAAAGGGCACAACATTTGCAATCCTCCAGTCCTCGGGTACTAAACCCATTGACAATGATGACTCAAATATCAAAGCCAAAGGCTCTGCTAGCTCTTCCATAGCTTCCCAGAAAATCCTCGGATAAACCCCATGGGGACTTGTCTACTTTCACTCCTTCTAGTATTGATAACACCTGTGTGTAACTAACCTCAATCCTTTCTAGTCTAATATCTCGTACCAAGTTTTGTCCTCTACAATATTCCCCTTTTCCTGTGTAAACACCATTGAGAAATGTTCATTTAGCACTTCTCCGATCTCTGCACGGTCCACACTCAACTTCCCACTTCTGTCTTTGATTAGCCCTATTCCTACCCTAATCATCCTTTTATTCTTCACATACCTATGGAAAATTTCAGGGTTATCCTTTATTCTGTTTGCTAAAGACTGCTCTTGTCCTCCCTTTGTTTTTTTTTAAACTCTCTCTTTAAATCCTTCCTAGCTGATCTGTAACTCTCTATTGCTTCATCTGTACCATTTTGCCTCATCAACACATAAGCCTCTTTCTTCTTCTTAACAAGAGATTCAATTTCTGGAGTAAACCATGGTCTACAAACTCTGTCTGTGCCAGTTGGGTCACCCCACAGCCATTGATTTTCCAAAGACAACAATCCAAGATTTTCCAACCTATCCCAATCCAGGCAACATCCTGATAAACCTGTTTCCACCTTCCCAAAACCCTTCACATTCTACCTATAATAAGGTGATCAAAACGGCACACAATACCCCAAAGGTGGCCTGATTCTAGGTTTATATTCACTTCCCTGACAGAAGGAGGCAAGCCCTGCCATCCACCTCCTTCACCACTTTCAGGGATCTTTCAGCTTGCAACTGAAGATCCATCTGTTTATCAGTGCTGCTCAGGGCCCTTCCGTTTATTGTATACATTCCTCTTGCTATGTGTCTTCCAAAACGCATCACCTCACACTTGTCTGAATTAAAATATATCTGCAATTTCTCCACAAAACTTTCTGACTCATCTCTTTCTTGCTGTATCCTTTGACATCATTCTTCACGATTCACAACTTCAACAGTTTGTGCCATCTACAAACTTGCTCATTAAATCTTTTACATTTCCAAACTTTTCATTTACATACATCACAAACAACAGATGGCCCAGGTCTGATCCTTGTGGAACAGCACTAGCCACAGACCTCCAGCCAGCAACATGCCCCTGCACAACTGTTGCTGGGAGAAATATCAAAGAGGAGCCTTGAGTTCTGTGATGAGCAGCATGACCAACGTTTATTCAGAGCTCCTTACTAATGCATGATGGGAGAGGTCTCTCTCTGGCTCCCCCAGATAACTCCAGCATTTTGATGTGTTTATTTCATACGTTCCAGTAATATTTTCCCCCTGACCTGAACTCCAGGGTTTGGAATGTCAGCTCGGATATTTCCGTGTTCCCTTTCACAGTCTCTGATTCTCTCAGCCCATGCAGCTGCTTTGCCAGTTCTTTCACAAATGGTTTAACCCTATCCTTGTCATTGCACATCTCCAGCCCTCCCACTACCACACATCTCCAGCCCTCCCACTACCAAACATCTCCGGCTGTCCCACTACCAAACATCTCCGGCTGTCCCACTACCACACATCTCCGGCCCTCCCACTACCACACCCTGTGGCATCTGCATAGTCCATCCAGTCACTAATTCAAAGGGGGACAGCCCCATACCCTTTGCTGGGGTTGTCCTCAGTTTCATTAGGCTGGTGTGGAGTACTCTAACCCATCGCTGTCCTGTCTCTGAGAGAGCCTTAGTCAGACTAGCTATCAGTGTCTGCGTCATTCCTTCTAGTGTCCCAGAGCTCTGGGGGTGGTATGGAGGAATGGGTATTCTGTTCAGTACCAAACAGGGCACATAGCTCTTTAGCTATGTTCCCTGTAACATTTGTCCCTTGGTCATAATCTGCAGGGGAATGCTTCCACCCAATGAGTAAACCTATTTATTAAAACCCAGTAGGACTTCCTTCCCTGGGACTGGGATGGGTGTGTGTGTCAAATCCATCTGTAATTGTTCCCATGGGCCCCTGCTGCTGCCTCCATTTTATCCTGATTGCTTTCCCTGGCTCACATTGTGAACACACTGCACCCCTTCGACAAAACCTTGCTCCCTGTTCTAGGCAAGGATTGTCGTGGATCATCTGCTATTGCATTGTATCCTGCCCCATATGGTTCAGCCCATGATATGTTTTTAATAATGTTTGCCTTATACAGTGTGGTGGCACTGCTGGATCATCCAGACTCTGTCTTGTCCTATTATTGCCCCACCCTTTTCCCATTCCTGTTTCTCCTGTTGTGGGACTGTTTCTGGGAATATCTTTCAACCTTCCTCTCTCACTTCTGTAGCTATGCCCATTGCCATCTCCTCGAATGTCTTCACTGTTTCAGTCAGTATTTTACATACAAGATTATTAAAGGATTCGACATTCTGGAGGCTGGAAGCATGTTTCCGCTGATGGGTGAGTCCCGAACTAGAGGGCACAGTTTAAAAATAAGGGGTAGGCCACTTCGAACAGATTGAGGAGAAACTACTTCACCCAAAGAGTAGTGGGATGGAATGCTCTGCCCCAGAAGGCTGTGGGGGCCAAGTCTCTGGATACTTTCAAGAAAGAGTTGCATAGAGCTATTAAGCATCGTGGAATCAAGGGTTATAGGGATAAGGCAGGAACAGGATACTGATTGAGAATGATCAGCCATCATCATAATGAACGGTGGTGCTGTCTTGAAGGGCAGAACGGCCTACTCCTGCATCTATTGTCTATTCACCCGCCTTCCCACATACTCACTGCCCTGTTAGTGTGGGGTTTCTACTTTCCTGTGAGCTATAATCTTCATTATTGCTGCTTCACTGGGAAAGTTAGCTGCTTCCACAAACTCTCTGATCTGTCCTTCATGCTCTATATGCCCCACCAAGCCCAGGCTATCAATTGGTCATGAACTATACCAAAGGCATGCTGTCTGTCTGTGTATGTGCTGACTCCCTGACCCCTGGCTACTGTCAGTGCTTCTGTTAGGGCTCGTGATGGTTCTGCCATTTCTGGGTAATTCTCGACAAAAGTCCTCCAATAATTGAACAATCCTAAAGTTTGCCTTATCTCCTTCACGGTGTGTGGGTGTATAGTTTTGAAATCATGATCTTTCGTTACACTGGGATTGTCCTCCTTCCTTCCTGATTTGATCGCCCTGATGTAATGTCCCAGGTACGTCTCCCCCTACCTTCCCACGCTCTGTGGGTTAATTTTAAGCTCGGCCTGCCTGATCCAACACAATAACCTGTGTGATATCTGGATATGTTCTTTCTCTCCAACTGAGGTAATGAGGTGCTGGTAAGATTAAATTGACGAACTCCATCAGCCATGTATCGGTGGGATATACTGGAATATTATGGGATCCCTGAGGTAATTGGATCCAGGTCTACTGCTTTCCTCAGACAGTAAATACCAGCTTATTCTGCTGTTCCAGGTCCACAGGAACCCATTCACAATATCAAGGGCTGAGACTGTATCCTGTTGCAATTTTAATCCATTAACTGAAGTGGTGTGGTTCGCTACTGTAGGATACTGTTTAGTGGCGGATTTACTGAGGGAGGTATAATCAATAGTGAGGTGGGATGACCCTTTCGGTTTCTGTGAGTTAGTCTGGGATACTGTTAGTCTGACTATTCCCTGCTTCTCTCACTCTGTTACTGTCACAATGACTGCCTCCTCAGCCCCAGCTTTAATGGGATCCTGTTTGTGTGGGGAGTGAGAGGACCCTCGATCTTTACAGGATCTACAGATAACAACCCACATTCCTGTTTGAGTTCCCCACACTGCTATAACTCTCCAGATTCTCTGACTGCTCCAGTCTCCCTGCAAGGTAACTACTCTGGAAATGTCGCCTCTCCTTTGCTTCCTGTCCCAGGGCCTGGCCAGGTTGTTCCCGTATTACAGTTTGTGTCTCTACATCAATAGTTGTTCGGAACTGTTCTAAAATGGCAACTCCCAGAATGGTCCTTTCCTCAGTTTCACGCTCCCATATCTGAATATATTTTGCCGTATCCATGATCTGCATCGGGACAGGTTTATTTCATCCAGCTTCCTCGATTCCCTCTCCAACTGCTCTCATTTTAGTAATTGAGGAGTGAGGGGCAAATCTGTATCGGTAACTGATATAGATGCTCCTGTATTAATATTATGTTCTGCTGGTTCCCAAGCACAGCATCAATGAATATTCATGTGCCTACATGAACACAGGTGCACACACAATGTGAACATCTAGCTCCCTCTCTCTGCCTACGTTCCTTGGCTATGTACCCTTTCCTGCTTCCCTTGTAACATTGTGGGTCTGGTTCCCCTCCCTGTACTGCAGCTATTCCCCTGTGTTTCTGAGTTTGCCTCAACTCTCATGGCCCAATTCAGAAGGTGGTTAGAATTATCTCCCACTGGGAGTCCCATGTTTATAATTACAGTTAAATATGGTCCCATGTTATCTTTAAACACATCAACCTATTTCATCATCACAGGTTGGGGGTTGGTAATCCCCAGTGGTCCTTACACACCTTAGGTTTCCTCTCTGTATGATCCTCGATATTACCCTTGGGTCCCTGAGTCACCAAGGTTATTTTAGCCCATTCAGCCTGACCCCTCCCCAGTGTGTCCCTGTAATATCTGTAAATGCCTGGAGCCACTGATCGGCTGTGCACTGGGAGGGAAGCAGCTCACACCCTCACCATCTCATTGCAGAGACATGTTCTGCTGTACACATCGTGGCATCTTGGCCTGACACCATCATCGGTGAGACTGTATCTCAACTAATTTATCTGTATTCACCCAATAAGGCCCATTATTACCATTTCTCTATCAGGCTGGGTGGTCAGTCACCAACATCTGTCGTTCAGCTGGATAAACGGTTCAGTTTGGTTTCTGTCAGTTCCCTTTCTTGCCCCCCTCCCGTCTGTCCATGTTTGAGCTTTGATGCCGAGCGGTGCCACAGACATGGCCTTCTGGGCCTTACAGGGCGGTGGGTCAACCCACCTATTGTCCTCTCTCTGTCCATACGTGGGCGCTTTGTCATCTAACCCGTCCCAGTCAGTGTCACCATCCTCACTGCCTTCTGAGGATAGTGGGAGACTCGGTACCTCCCCCACTGTAACTACCACCTGGCTCTTTGGCTTTCAGGTCTCGCGTCTGAGAGGCACCACCTTCACTTGTTCCTGTTTCCCATAATAACGTAACACATCCTGTCATTCCTGGAATAAAACAGAACAAAATGTAAATTTGGTTTGACTTGAAATATGAGTAATTTGACATTCACTTGACATATCTATAGAAGTGAAAATTCTACTGTGATTATTTAAGTGAATTTAACGTGATCATATGGTGAAAATGATGATAATCAACGACAATGAATGAACTGAATAATATGTGATTATTTGCACAAGTTCTTGCAATGAAAATTCAATTTTATTTTAATGCTTGTCACCCATTACACCATGGGCATTGTTATTAGGGAATAAAGTAATGGAAGGATATCAGAGAAAATAAATAGACTTTAATTTTAGCTTCACTACAATAATGAACCAAAACAATATTTGGACATACGGGTAAACTACATAACAAAGTTTCCATTGTCATTATTACCATGAAAACTATTTTAGTTTGCAAGTTGTTTTATACTAAGAATAATTGGAAATAAATTGTGATTATGAATTGACCATTTAACATATATTTTGAAGAGAATAATCAGATATATTTTTTGCAGGAAATTAGGAAAGTAAATAAATATGTATATATTGATATTAATAGTTTTAAAATGTTTAGAAGTTGACTAGGATTATTTGATTGAGAGAGGCTGCATGATTATAAAGACTAATTCACCTTTTTCATTGCATTGTTGGTTTCACTAGAATCTGTTGTGGTCTAAGCTCTTGTTGTGTGCAATGGGCTGTCACTAATAGCTTCATTAACCTGCGAGTCTCAGATCAGGTTTCCTTTGTCTGTAAGGCAGTCTGTAAGTGCGCGACACACCTGCTTTTCTGAGGGGAAACAGCGACTCTTTTCAAAGGAAATAAGTGGCAGATCACTGAGAATGGTTTCTACTGCAAACCATAAGCAGGGAAGTGTTTTTCCAAAGAATTCCAATCTTTATCTATAAATCTGATGGTATCTGTGTTTGTCAGTTTGTGGAGGATTCAGCCCCTTTGTTCTGAGCTGTTTTATACAAGCAGTTGGTTCATTAAGTCTTTGCCAAGAATGTTGTTTACTTTCCCCTTTTACTGTGATTCTGCAGGTTAGAATATTCTGAGAGTCAATAATGTCCAATAACTGAACATTGAATGATTTTGACTCTAACAGAGCAGTTGCCTTGTTTTCAGCTAATTATTCATGTTTTTTATTTCCTGGTTGAGTTGAATGTTACAGAAACAGGCTCTGAGCAATGTTTCCATTCACTTGTGTTGGAGTCACTGACAGCCACATGGTCAGTCAGTTTCAGGCTGATGGATCAGTTTCTCTGACCTTGTACATGATGACACTGTTGGAGTATTGATGTTGTTGTTAACCACATTAACTGGGCTGGAGTTGACTGATCTTACATTGCCACTTTCTGAACCTCAGGCTGTCTCTCTGGGCAGTAAGTCTCCAAAAACAGTAATGTGACAATGCGCAAGGATCATCTGTTTTGATTTAAATTGTGATTGTAGCACTGCTGCTTCACAGCATCAGGTACAAGGTTGGAGTCCAGCCTTGGTCAACGGCCTGTGTGGAGTCCCCACATTCTCCCCATGATAGTGTGGGTCCCCTCCAGGTGCTCTGGTTTCCTCCCACAGTCCAAAGATGTGCAGGTGGATCAGTCATGCTAAATTGTCCACAGTATCCAGGATTGTGCAGACTAGGTGGATCAGCCATGGGTCATGCAGTGTTACAGTGATAGCGTGCTCTGGGTGTGATGTTCTTTGGATGGTCGGCGCGATTTGATGGGCCAGTGCTCTACTTCCACACTGTAGGGACTCTATTCTATGATTGAGGATAAAGGCTACACAGCCGGGTGTCCTTGGAGAAGGACCATGTGGTGTGTATCAATTCTCTCGATGCCTTTAGATAGAGGTGGGCACCGCAGGGGATACAGTGCTTTATCCCCACTGCTGCCCCCTCCCCACAACTCTACTTTGATTTAGTCCCTTCTCACTCTGTCACTTGTAATGGTTTGCTTGGCCCGTAATGGGCTTTCTTTGGAAATATTCAATTGGTTACACAAATGGTTTACTGTTGGTGATGATATGTCTAGATTAGAGTGGTGCTGGAAAAGCACAGCAGGTCAGGCAGGATCCGGGGAGCCGGAAAATCAACGTTTTGGCAAAAGCCCTTTTCCAGCACCACTCTAATCTCGGCTCTGGTTTCCAGCATCTGCAGTCCTCACTTTTGCACTGCTGGTGATTATATGTTAACCAAAAGCAAAATGGCATAATGATGATTTTGATGGTGGGAAGGTTGCTGTGATAACATTTCTGTGTCAGGGAAATGGGGAAAAAGAACGCTTCGCAGCTCACAGAAGGAGACCTGAAAAGCAATTACATCAAACCAAAGGTTCAGACAGGGAGGGAATATTTCCCTGGAGCTTGAGTAACTGGAAAGTGATGGTGTCCGTGACAAAAGGGATTTTGTTTTACAGTGGTTGAAAGTTTTAAAACTGTTATATTCAGACAGTTTAATTTATTTTCTTTAATTTTATTTGCTGTGCAAAAAACTTTTACAACATTTTAAAACCAAAATTTACAAACTTTGTGTTAAAGATAAATGTTAAATAAAATCCATCAAACCTTCCCTCACTGAAACCTGTTGTGGAAGTGCAATCTCCTGGAGAATCCCTGCCCACTCCTTCCTACCCGGGCTCCATGGCTATATACATACCTGGGAGATAGCAGCAGGAGGAGACCATTCAGCCTTTCAATCCTGCTCCACCATTCAATGGGAAACAGCTGACCATCCAGCTCAGTCTCCTGTTCCTGCTGTGTTCCAATCCCCTTTCATGACTTTACCCCGAAGAACTATATCTAAGTCCTCCTTTGGCTTCACTACCTTTTGTTCCAGTGACGTTGCGGTGTTACTGTGTGGGTGTAGGCAGGGGTAATGTGATGGTGCTGCCTCCTGGAGGATGCACTCAGCGTCCCTCATCATCCTGCAGTACCATCAACTGGGGTTCAGCAACTAGAGATAGAAACCATTTCCAGGATATGGGCATCACTGGCTCAGCCAGCATTTATTCCCCATCTCTAGTTACCCTTGAGAAGATGGGAGTGAGCTGCTGTCTTGAACCATTCACAGTCCATTTGGTGCAGATAGACCAACAATGCTGTGTGTGAGTGTTGCAGGATTTTGGCCGAGTGATTCTCTATCTTTGGTTCTTCAAATGCTGGTTAACATAATCACAATCTGCACATGATTTCGAGATTTCAGTCTGCAAATCTTCACCATCTAGCACCCTGTATAAAGGAATATGTACAGATTAGAAATTCAGAGCAGACAATTCTAGCTTCTTTGGAATATCTTTTTCCCCTTTCTTCCCCCGAAGCTGTTACCCTCCAGCCCACTTACTCTCTCCCACCATTCTGACTCTGCTACCCCCTAGTGTACACCCTCCCCATTCTCATGGAGTTACTGATAAACAGATCCATGCCACCACTTCCCGTCCCTGGTTAGACTCTGCACCCTTTCTGGGTTCACTTCCTTTCCCTTCAGTTGCTGCAAGTCAATAATGTAACAGCAGAATGAAACAAAAGGAAACAGAAAGGGAGGTGGCAGATCCTGGACAGAAGAGGAACCTTCAGTCTGGGAGAATGGGTCAGATCCTTCTTTGTTTCCCATTTGTTGATTCCCAGCATTACAATGAATTGGGGATGGAGAGTGGTCCTACATGGGTGTGGTGACCCCCTAACAGATCAATACCAGAAGCAGATGCATCCCTTCCCCAGCCAATCACAGTGTGAAATACTTTCTGCAAAGTATACTTACCTAAAGCACATGCTCCAAAACCCGCCCACATTCTGTACATGTACAGTGCGGGGTTTCCCCACACACGTGTGGTCCCTGCCACAGGGATTGTGGGTGTTGTAGTCCCCAAGAAGCCACTGGAGCCCTGTCTCTGGAAAGTGTATGAAAAATGTGGACTGGAGGGTGTTGTGTATAGGATCCCCATTCAGACACACAGGACATATGGGCTGTCACTGGGTTTTACTGAGACACCTGCTTCCACAACCTGATTTTCTGATGTAAGGAATATAGATTCAGCCAACTGGGGCGTGGGAAGTGAATAGGAGGAGCAGATTTTAAGCAGAGGTGGCTCAATGGTTAGCACTGCTGACTCACAGTGTCAGGGACCTGGATTTGATTTTAGCCTTAGGTGACTGTGTGGAGTTTACACGTTCTCCCCGTGTCTGAGCGGGTTTCCTCTGGGTGCTCCCGTTTCATCCCACAGTCCAAAGATGTGCAGGTTAGGAGGATTGGATATGCTAAATTGCCCACAGTGTCCATGCCTGTGCAGGTTAAGCCATTAACCATGGGAAATACAGGGAATGGGTGAGTCTGAATGGGATGCTCATTATAGGGTTGGTGTGGACTCCATGGACGAATACCCTGTTTCTGCACTGTAGGGATTCTATTCTAATTTCATGAAGAAGAATGTACCTACCTCAATGTGCTGTGAATCTGTGGAATTCCCTATTCAAAATGCAGTGGATGCCAGGACAATGAGCAGATTTAATGAAGAGATACAGATGTTGAATTTGCAATGAGATGAAGGGTGAGAGAGAGCAGGCAGGAAAACCCAGCTGAGACCGAGGTGAGCTCAATCATCACCGTATTAAATGGTGGGGCTGGTTCGAAGGGCTGCATTCCCTCTCCTGTACCCAGTGCTCATCTTCTTATGGTAATAACTGGAAAGCTGAATCCAAAACTCACCACCCTCCCCAAAGGAGTCATGATTTGGAGATGCTGGTGTTGGACTGGGGTGTACAAAGTTAAAAATCACACAACACCAGGCTGTAGTCCAACAGGTTTAATTGGAAGCACACTAGCTTTTGGAGCGACGCTCCTTCATCAGGTGATTGTGGAGGGCTCGATCATAACACAGAGTTTATAGCAAAAATTTGCAGTGTGATGTAACTGAAATTATACATTGAAAAATTAATTGTCTGTTAAGCCTTTCATCTGTGAGAATACAGTGATAGTTTGACTTCTTTCATGTGTAAATCACAAAACCCTTCTTTTTAAAGTTGCATTCTCAGGTTAGCTGCTAACAATGGTTTATAGTGAGACAATATGTTGAAGGTGTTAGTTCCCTTTGTTCTCTGCCTATGACCTGATGTTTAGATTGATCCTCTCTCCACAGTCACCACGCTAACATGGACTTGGCTGTACCTCAGTAATTTTCCCAGTCACACTGACATTTGAAATATTCACCCACGGACAGAATACACACCTTCCCTTCCACATGAAAAAGGCCAATGATATTCAGATCGGCACGGATCAAGTAACTATCAAAACTGAAAATGAAGTTCAATTTAAATTTCTCATCTGCAAATCTGCCCTTTCAGTTCTCTACAACAGAGAAAACAAGTCACCACCGTTAACACAGGATGGAAATTCATAAGACAATTATAGTATTAAATTGCAGTTTCTTTGTTCCCCCAAAGCTTTAAATCTCAGTCTCACAATTTCTCTCTTCTGTGAACTGAAATCCAAAATAATCTCCTCACTCCTTCCCTCCACACCTAGTTCTAACACTCTCCTCTCTTTGAATTCAGCTTCCTAGCTCCTGCCTACAGACTAAAAACCAAAAAAAGGGGTGGCACGATGGCACGGCAGCCCCACAGCACTAGGGTCACAGGTTCGATTCCAGCAATCCAAAGATGCGCAGGTCAGGTGAATCGGCCAGGCTAAATTGCCCATAATATTAGATGCATTAATCAGAGGGAAATGGGTCTGGGTGGGTAACCCGAGGGTCGGTGTAGACTGTTTGGGCCGAAGGGCCTGTTTCCACACTGTAGGAAATCTAATCTAATCAAATCAATGAGTCTGACTCGGAGCCTCCTGGGTGTTGGTGAATCCTCCCCACACCTCCCAGGGCTTCCTTCTGGGACAGAACGGACTGACGTTTTCCCCCCCAATCTGGAACCTCTTATTTATTCCCCTACTCCGATCCTCTGATGAGAACCATCCTGCACACACTGGCCAAATCATATCTGGTTGAATAAAAATGAACTAAAATGAATGTTCCTCTCCGTAACATCCCTGAATCTTCACCCGAGTTCTGATAACTTTCTGCAAAATACTCCCCCACTGATACGCCGACCACTTGTCCCGATACCAGGGGAGGGGCCATTCCCCTGGGTCCTGTTCCCAGAGGGAGGAAGGGAGTGAGCTGCCAATGAAAGATCAATCCCACACACCCACAGCCGCTCTCCCTGGCACTGACCCACCTTGCACATACACCAACAATTGCCCAGCACTGCGCCCATGCACCGGTCTCCCCTCCTGCTGAGCATGCTCCAGATCACACAGGAGCCTGAGTGATTGACAGCAGCCACTGCCCAATAGGGTGGAGGGGGCGGGGCTGGAGGACTGGGACAATGGGATTGTAAACAATGAATGAATGTGGAGGACACTGGGGGATGGACAGGTCAGTGAGGGACATGAGCAGTGCAGCAGCAGGAGGGGATCCTGGACAAACTGAGCAATGGGAGAGTCTAACAGGAGAGAAACTACAGGAAGGTTTTGTTTAGAGGCTCAGGCAGGGACAGCTGGGAGACAGTATGGCCTGGTGGCTTGGGCAGGTTTTCCAATCAGCCACTTCAAAGATGCTGTCACTCAACTTTGAACCTGATCCTCCTGGTCCAGAGGTAAGGACACTACCACCATTTCTTGGTGGACTAGAGGAAAGAAGGGAAGATGTTCTCCGTCTCACTCACATGGAAACTCCATGAGCTCCTACCACTTACTGTCTCTGGTGGGGATGGAGGAGACAGAGCAGATGGGAGCAGGGTTAGGGATATAGGGACTGCCTTTGAAAAGGAACTCACTGTGTTGGTGATATTAATAAGACTCGATACACAGTCACTAACACAAAGCTGGTGTACGTGAACTTTATCCAGAATATGAACACCCATAACTGGGTGACGCAGACTCCAATGTACAGAGTTAAGTCCTGTATACTATTAACAGCTTTGTGTGTGAGAAATCACGTCTCATGAACTTAAGTCAGGGCAAAAGGGTGGAAATCATCTACATGGTCTTCAGTAAGGCGTTCAAGAAGGTTCCCCATGGGAGATTAGTTAGCAAGGTTAGATCTCACGGAATACAGAGAGAGAACGAGCCGTTTGGATACAAAACTGGCTCAGAGGTAGAAGACAGAGGGTGGTGCCAGAAGGTTACTTTTCAGATTGGAGACCTGTGACCAGTGGGGTGTCACAAAGGATCGGTGCTGGATCCACTAATTTTCATAATTTATATAAATGATTTGGAAGTGAATATAGAAAGTATTGTTAGTAAGATGACATCAAAATTGGAGGTGTAGTGGACAGTGAATAAGATTATCTCAGATTACAACGGGATCTTGGTCAGATGGTTGAGGATTGGCAAATGGAGTTTAATTCAGATAAATGTGAGGTGCTACATTTTGGAAAAGCAAATATTAGCAGGATGTATACACTTAATGGTAAGGTCCTCGGGAGCGCTGCTGAACAAAGAGACCTTGGAGTGCAGGTTCACAGCTCATTGAAAGCAGAATCGTAGGTAGATAGGATAGTGAAGAAGGTGTTTAATATGCTTTCCTTTATTGGTCAGAGCACTGAGTATAGGAGTTGGGAGGTCATGTTGCGGCTATACAGACATTGGTTAGGTCATGCTTGGAATATTGCGTGCAATTCGGGTCTCCTTCCTCTCAAAACAATATTGTGAAACATGAAAGGGGTCAGAAAAGTATTACAAGCATGTTGCCAGGGTTGGAGGATTTGAGCTATAGGGAGAGGATGAATACACCGTTTTCCCTGGAGCGTCAGAGGCTGATGGGTGACCTTATAGAGGTTTATAAAATCAGTAGGGGCATGGATAGGGTAAATACACAAGGTCTTTTCCCTGCGGTGGGGAGGAGGTACGATGGGGGGTGGGAGACAGAGGGGGAGACTGAGAGGGGAGGGTGACGGTTAGTTTGTAGATCTACAACACAATCCTGTTCCTGTTTTCTCCCCATCCCCTTCAATCCCTCTGAAGGGCTCAGAGTAAGTGCACAGACCCTGGAAAATAGAGCTTTAGGGTGACCAAGTGCTGAAGGTTGCATTTGGGACGTTGACCTTTATTAGTCTGTGCACTTTATCAATAAATGGACCTGGGTTCAATTCCACTGTCCTGGATTCATGTCAGTGGCCACAGACGCGCCTGTCTCTGACCCTGACTACTGGATCCCCTGTCACTATAGCTCTGCCATTCTCCTTCCTCCCGTTCTGTGCAGCGGAGCTCTCTGTGGGGTCATGAACCTGGCTGTTGCTGATTTCCCCTGAGAGGCAACCCCACCTGTTCCCTCCCTTATAGAATCCCAAGCGGTGCACAATATCTGTATGAGAAGCGAAATGATCATGGGGAGTCCTGCACTCCCTTCCTGAGCCTTTTGCTTGATATGATGGTCACCCATTCCCTTTCTGCCTGTGTAACCCTCACCTGCAGTGTGACTAACTCACTAAACGTGCCGTCCATAGCATTCTCAGTATTGCTCCACAGTGAGTCCACTCTCAGCTCCAGGTCTGAAAAGCAGTTTCCCAGTAGCTGCAGATGGACACCCTTCCTGCACACACAGCCGTCAGGGACACTGGAAGTGTCCCTTATTTCCCACATTGTACAAGAGGAGCGCCCCACGGGTCTGAGGGCTCCTGTAACAATGTGTCTCTAGTTTCAGCTAGTTACTCCCATTAGGAGAATTTAAATGAGCAAAAACCTTCCTTCTCTTCCAACATTTCCATTATCATCAAAAGCCCCGATCTTTACTTAAGCTGACATTTTACACTTTAAAAACTGTTTTAAAAAAAACACTCAGCAGGTATCGCTTACAACTTGGCTGTTCCCTTTGGGACCATGTGAATTGCTGAATGGCCTGGACTAAAACTGAAGCTGTGGTTCACCTTCTCCCTGTCTCCCCTCGCTCTATTTACACCCAACTCCAAAACACTCTCATTGAACCAAGCAGCCCTCACGGTGCAGCCCTGTCATTTTCATTGTCTGCTCACACCTACACTGCCCTCAGCCTCCTGTACTGTTCCAATGCATCTCAATGGGAGCTGAAGAACTGCATCTCATCTTTCAATTCAGCCCTTTGTAACCCCAGAGTCAATACGGACCTCAGCAGTTTCTGAATGAACAGACAGTTGTCAAAACCTGGAACATTCCACCCGAAATGGTGCTGGAATTTGAGTCCATAAGGAATTTTAATCAGAAGCTTGCAGGGAATTGAAAATGAGGAGTTTACAGGTTAACATCAGAAAGTGGGTGATTGGGTCTAAATCTGACAGTTCCTATGTAGAGACGAGGTGTAATTTGGACAAATCTGCGTTCCCTCTCAGGGCCCAGAATTGAGCACAAACCCAAAGGGTGATCCCTTGGAACATCTTTCTGCTTTTTGCTTGAAAAAAAAGAGATACTTTCCCACAGACAGAACAGACACACCTTTCTCCTTCCCCAGTTAAATGTCAATGGTATTCCGATCCTGATGACCCTGCTGACGATAGAAAGTTGATTTTGAGATCCCTGTCTCAATTATTAAATAAAATCCTATAAAATGAATTCACAAAATAAAACTCACAGTCAGTGCAGGCTGAACAGTAAAGACAAATACTTCTCTTGGTATGTGTTTGATGTGTAAATGCTCCTCTTCAAATCACCCCGACCCCACCCAGGAAGAGGATATGCCCATGCGCCTCGCTGTACCTTGTCCCCAATAAAGATGGTGGCCATAACCCAGAACCCATCACCGCCTGAGGCCCACAGCCGTTTTCCCATTTGCTGTAAACGTGGGACCAAGAGTTTCTAATTCAGGCCTAACTACCTGTACAGAGTGTAATTAAACCCTTCCAGTCTAAACTGATCCAACTCCCCTTTCCTCCTCCTGCACACACTAAGGGTCATTCTAGGTCCAGTGACCCTCACTCAGAACTGACTGCAGCTGGGAAAATTAGAATCCCTACAGTGTGGAAACAGGCCATTCGGCCCAACAAGTCCACACTCACCCTCTGAAGAGTTTCTCAACCAAACCCATTCCCCGACCCTATTATTTTACATTTACCCTGACTAATGTACCTAACCTATACATCCCTGAACACTACGGGAAATTTAGCTTGGCCAATTCACCTTACTGCACATCTTTGGACTGCAGGAGATAGGGGGTAAAGAGTAAATAATAGGTGGGGACAGAGCCCAAAAGAAAAAATAACATTTGGAAAGAAAGGAGTAGATAACAATCTGCTGGGAGGGTGAATAGCTGTGAATGGAGGGGACAGGAACCTGTGTCTGGCAGCAGCTCAGTGGAGGTGCTGGAAATGGCAGTTGATGATCTACGTTCTGCTGCAAAACTGACCCTGAGCTTCCAGCTGCCTGCTACTTTAACACACGAACCTGTTCCCTGGCCAACATCTCTGTCTCATGCTTACTGCAGTGTTCCAGTGAAGCTTGATGCAAGCTGGCAGAACATTCCAGAACATTCCAAAACACACCATATTTCAAGGACTGCAATTTCCCCTCCTACGTGGTCAACAATACCCTCCAGTGTATCTCCACCACTTCCCGCACCTCTGCCATTGAACCACACCTCTCCAACTGCAACAAGGATAGAACCCCCCAGTCCTCACCTTCCACCCAGATACAACGCATCATCCTCCGCCATTTTCACCACCTACAATCAGATCCCACCGGAGATATATTTCCCTCTCCATTCCTTTCAGCATTCCACAGAGACCATTCCCTGTGAATCCTAGTCAGATCCATGCTCCCCAACAACCCACCTTCCACTCACAGCACCTTCACTTGTCAATACAAGAGGTGCAAAACCTGTGCCCACACCTCCCCCTCACCTCCAACGGACCATTCCCCATCCAGCAGAGATTTTCCTGCACATCCAAACACCTCACCTATTATGGCCTTTGCTTTCGATGTTGTCTCCTGGGACACCAACTTGCGGAATGTTTCAGGGAGCATTTCTGGGACACATGCACCAACCAACCCCACCATCCTGTGGCTGACCACTTCAACTTCCCTACCCACTCCTCCAAGGACATGCAAGTCATGGGCCACCTCCACCACCAAATCCCAGCTACCCGACGCCTGGAGGAAGAAATTGGGACCCTTTAACCACAGAATCAAGGTTTCCTCATCTCCCCTCCCCTGCCTTATCCCAGATCCAACCCTCCAACTCGACACCACGCCCTTAAACTGTCCCACCTGTCCACTTTCCTTTCCAATTATCCACTCCACCCTATCTCCATTACCCTCTAACTACATCTACCCATTGCCTTCCTAGCCCACTTCCCACCAACACCACACATCCCTCTTATTTATCTCTCAGCCCTCTTACTTCCCACCCCACTCCCAATCCCGGCATTCCTGATGAATGGAATATGCCCAAAACGTCGATTATCCTTCTCCTGGGATGCTGCCTGACCTGCTGTGCTTTTCCAGCGCCACATGTTAACGCAAGTTGGAAGAACAACACCTTATCTTCTACTTGGGGACCCTGCACCCCTCTAGCCCCAGTATCAAAATCAATAATTTAGGTCCTGAACTCTCCAATGTCCTAGCGCCATAGCCTCTTAACCCACACACCAGGCCTTGTTAGTACATAACCTACCATTACACATTAGCTATAGTTAGCCACTAACAGTCCCCATAAACGGCTATTCACCCTGCCCCAGCCAGATCGTTATCCACTCCTTTGTCCAACTGCTCCCATCTCTTTGGACTCTATCACCACCTATCATTTACTCCTTAACCCCGATCTTCTGCATATATACCAACATTTTTTTTCAGTAGCATCAGTTCTGAGGAAGGGTCAGCAGATCCAAAATGTTAACTCCGATTTCTCTTCACAGATGCTGCCAGACCTGCTGAGCTTTTCCAGTATCTTTTGGCTGTTGAGTGAGATTTACAGCATCCGCAGTTCTTTTGGTTCTAATTTACCAGGAATTTCTAATTTAAGTCTAGCAGCCTAAAACTGTGCGTTTATAAACCCTCCCAGTCCACAATAACTCAATTTCTTCCCCAGACTTTGCAGTCTCTCCCACTCCCTTCACACTCATGAGGACCTCTCTCACAGTGACACTGCGCCTGCACAGCTCATGGCCATGTGTTGGCCTGCTGGACCCACCCCAATTCACTCCCATTGGCCGAAGGATCACGCCAATTCTCCTATTGGTCTGAAGCTGCTGTCAATCACCTGGGCCCCATTGTGACATGAGTGGGCTCCTCCCAAGAGCATCGGATGATGAGGGGTGACCTCATAGAGCTTTCTAAAATCATGAGGAGTATGGATGGGAAAAATAGACAAGGGCTTTTCCCTGGGGTGGGGGAGTCTAGAACGAGAGGGTGTAGGTTTAAGGTGAGAGGGGAAAGATTTAAAAGGGACCCAAGAGGCAACGTTTTTCACACTGAGATGGGTGCCTGTATGGAATCTTCTGTTTGGGGAAGTGGTGGAGGCTGGTACAGTTACACCATTCGGCATCTGGATGGGCATGTGAATAGGAAGGGTGTAGAGGGATATGTGCCAAATGTTGGGATATCTGGTCGGCATGGACCAGTTCAACCAAAGGGTCTAATTCCATGCTGTATGTCTCTTGGACTCTGCCCTGGGATGAGCTTCATCATTCACAGTGAATGGGGCAGTAACGCAGAGCACAGGGGTTTGGGGCTATTCAGCTGTACTGGCCCCTCTGGAGATGGTGCCAGTCTATCCCAACTCACCTCCCATTTGTCTGTAGCCCTCCAAATCCTTCCTTAAAAAAGTTAAATTCCAAATTTGTTTTCTCAATAACTACTGAATCTGCGTCCAAACTGTTCCAGATGCTCAGAACTTAGTGAGTACAATAATCTTCACATTTTTAACCTGTTTTATTTGCCATTTACCTGAAGGTAGTTACTCAAAATTGTGACGTTAATAATTTCTCCGTCTGTCTCTCTGTAAATTAAATATCCTGGAAACAAATCTGCTCCTGGTCGAAATCCCTGCCTAACCTTCTCAGCTCCAAGGAGAATTAGTTGATCTTCTGCTAACTCTCCATAAAAGAGAAACCCATCTTAATTTTAGTAGTGCCATAAAGATGTACAGCAGAGAAACAGACCCTTCGATCCAACTTGTCCATGCCGACCAGATATCCTAAATTAATATCATCCCATATGCCAGCTCTTGGCCTGTATCCTTCTAAACTTTTGCTAATCACATACAACATCTCAAAGGCATAACTGGGTACTTGTACCTGCCTCCACACTTCCTCTGGCAGCTCCTTCCACACACGTACTATGTTCAGCTGGAAACATTGCCCCTTAGATCCCTTTTAAATCTTTTCCCTCACACCTGAAGCCTGTGCCCCCAAGCTTTGGACTCACATATCCTGGGAATAAGACTCTGGGATTTCATCCTATCCATGCTCCTCACAAATGTATCCGATGCTCCAGGGAAAACAGCCCCAGCCTATTCACCCTCTATCTATATAGCTCAAACCCTCAACCCTAGCAACATCTTTGCAGATCTTTTCCGAACCCTTTCAAATTTCATAATATCATTCCGATAGCGGGGAGACCAGGACTGAAAGCAGAATTCCAGAAGTGGCTGAATCAATGTGCTGTGCAGCCGCAGAATGACATCCCAACTCCACTACTCAATGTACTGACCAGTAAAGGCAAGTACACCAAACACCTTGTTCACTACCCTGCCTATGATTCCACTTTCAAGGAACTATGAACCTGCACTGAAAGATCTCTTTGTTCAGCAACACCCCCCAGGACCTTCCCATTAAGTGTATAATTCCTGCCCTCATTTGCTTTTCCAAAATGGAGCACCTCACATTTATCTGAAATAAACTCGATCTGACAATCCTCAGCCCATTTGATTGAAGTCCCATTGTACTCTGAGGTAACCTTCTTTACTGTCCAGTGCACCTCCAATTTTGATGTCTACTGTAAGCCTACTAACTATACCTCATATATTCACACACAAATCATTGATATAAATGATGAAAATCAGTGGATCCAGCACTGATCCTTACACCATATTGCTCATCACAGGCCTCCAGTCCGAAAAGCACTACTCTCCGTCCCCAACCTTCCCGCCAATTTGTATCTAATAGCTGGCTCTCTCTGCATCCCATGGTGTCTAACTTGCTAACCAGTCTGTTATGTGGAACCTTTTTGAATGTCTTTCTGAAGTCCAAGTTAGTGATGTATGTACAAAGCCATGCTGACTATCCCTAATCACTTCTTGCCTTTCCAATTACATATAAACCTGTCCTTCAGAATTCCTTCCAACACCTTGTCTGCCACTACCCTCAGGCTCACCAGTGTATTGTTCCCTGGCCTTTCCTCATCACCTTTCTCAAATAATGGCTCCTGTCTTGCAGCACCTCACCTCCGGCTATCGGTGATACAAATCTCTCAACGAGGGGCCCGGCGATCACTTCCCACAAAGATTTGGGATACACCTGATCAGGTCCCACAGATTTACTCAGCTTTATGTATAAGACATCCCGTACAACCTCCTCTGTAATATGGACAGTTGTCAAATCATCACTATTTATTTCTCCAAACTCTCTCGCTTCCATATCCTCTTTCAGTAAAAGCTGACATGAAATCCTTGGGTAGTATCTCTCCCACCTTCTGTGGTTCCACAGACAGCCTTGTTGATCTTTGAGGGTCCCTATTCTCTGCCTGGTTACTCTTTTGTCCTTAGTGTTTTGTAGAATCTCTTTGGATTGTCCTTAAACCTCTTTCCCCCCAAAGCTCTCTCATGTATCCTTTTTGCCCTCCTGTTTTCCCTCACGTGTACTCCTACTGCCCCTATACTCCGAGGGATTCACTCAAACCCAGCTGTCCGTAGCTGCCATATCCCTCCTTCATCTTTTTGACCAGACCCTCAATTTCTCTAGACACACAGCATTCTCTACACCTACCAGACTTGGCTTTAACAGGAACATACTGTCTATGTACTCTTGTTGTCTCATTTTCACAGGCCTATGGAGGCAATGGCAGATGAGGACATGGAAACAGTCACTCTCAGTAAAGAGGTAGTGTTGGAAAAGATAACAGCCCAAAAGAACATGGGTCTCCTGGCCGTGATGGAATGCATCCCAGGGGACTAAAAGAGATGGTGAAGGGTTTATTGTCCTTCCTTGCTAGAGGGATGGTTATGCTGCAGTTGTACAGGGTGCTGGTGAGGCCACACCTGGAGTACTGTGTACAGGTTTGATCTCCTTACTTCAACAAGGATGTACTGACACTGGAGGGGGTGCAGAGGAGGATCACTAGTTTGAGTCGGGGGTTGAGAGGATTGGTGTATGTGGAGAGACTGAATAGACTGGGATTATACTTGTTGGAATTTAGAAGAATGGGAGGCTGTATTGGAAAAAATAAAATTAAGAAGGGAATAGATAAGATAGAAGCAGGGAGGTTATTTCCATTGGGGGGCGGGTCAGTCTAGAGAGCACAGCGTCAAAATAAGGGGGTATCTGATTTAGGACAGAGTTGAGGAGGAACTTCTTCAGCCAAAGGGTTATGAATCCGTGGAATTCCCTGCTGAGTGTAGCAGTTGATGTTATCAACTTGAATGTCTTTAAGGCAAAATGTAGATTTGCAAACAGGAATCGAATTAAGGGTTATGGTGAGAGAGCAGGAAAGTGGAGCCGAGGCCATGAAAAGATCAGCCCTGATCTTATTGAATGGCAGTGCAGGCTTGAGGGGCCAGATGGCCTACCCCTGCTCCTATTCCTTCTGTTCTTATGTTCCCACTTTCCAGCCGTCCCTTTACCTGGGGGTTGCAAAGAAATATTGAAAGTTCTTGCCTTGTACCATCAAAATTCACCTTTGTCCAATTTTGAACACCAACTTTTAGATCTGATCTATTATTTTCTGCAACTATTTTAAAACCAGTAGAATTGTCGTCAAAGAATCCCAAGTGTGGAAGCAGGCCATTCGGCCCATCACATCCACACTGACCCTCAGAGCCTCCTATCTTACCCCTGTAACGCTGCATTTCCCATGACCAATCCACCTAGCCTGCACATCCCTGAACATTTCCCATGGCCAATCCACCCACCTGCCCATCCCTGAACAATACGGCAATCCAGCCTGGATTCTCCACCCAACCTGCACACCTTTGGACTGTGGGAGGAAACCAGAACACCTGGATGAAACCCACACAGACAACCTCAATAAGGTGATCGTCCTGTTCTTATTTCCCAGTTCCACCCAAGTAATTTCAACGGGCGAACCCCCATGAATATCCTCCCTAAGCACAACAATAATGTTATCCCTACTCAAAAACACCATTCCACCTTCCCTCTTATCCCCCTTTCTACCCTTCCTCATATCTATTCCCTGGAACATTAAGCTACCTGGCCTGTCCAACCTAAGCCACGTTTCTGTCATACCCACTATATCCCAGTCCCATGTTCAAAACCATATCTTAAGCTCATCTGCTTTCCCTGTAAAACCTCTTGCATTGAAATAAATGCAGTGCAGTGCTATCAAAAGGACAGACTGATGGGCAGAGGGGGTGGGATGGCCCTGTTGATGAGGGATGACGTTCAGTCCCTTGGGAAGGGGGATACACAGAATCAGGAGATGTAGAGTCAGATTGGAGGGTGGCTAATGTTATCCCACTTTTCAAAAAAGTTGGGAGAGATAAAACAAGGAATTATAGACCGGTTAGTCTGATGTCAGTGGTGAGAATGACGCTGAGTCAATTACAAAAGATGAAATTATGGCTCATTTGGATAGCAGTAATAGGATTCGTCAGAGTCAGCATGGATTTACAAAGGGGAATATACTGACTTGGATTGAAAATTGGCTGGCTGACAGGAAGCAAAGAGGAGTGATAAACGCTTCCTTTCGGAATGGCAGGCAGTGACTAGTGGGGTACCACAAGGTTCGGTGCTGGGACCACAGCTGTTGATAATATACATTAATAATATAGATGAACATCTTAAACGTAATATTAGCAAATTTGCTGATGACACAAAGCTGGGTGGCAGGGTGAAATGTGAGGAGGATGTTATGAGAATACAGGTTAACTTGGACAGGCTAGGTGAGTGGGCGGATGCATAGCAGATGCAGTTTAATGTGGATAAATGTGTGGTTATCCACTTTGGAGGCAAGAACAGGAAGGCAGATTACTATCTAAAAGGAGTCAAGTTTGGTAAAGGGGAAGTACAACGAGATCTCGGTATTCATGTACATCAGTCAATGAAAGCAAGCATGCAGGTACAGCAGGTAGTGAAGAAAGCTCACTGCATGCTGGCCCTCATAACAAGAGGAATTGAATATAGGAGCAAAGAGGTCCTTCTGCAGTTGTACAGGGCCCTGGTAAGACCGCACCTGGAGTATTGTGTGCAGTTTTGGTCTCCACATTTGAGGAAGAGCATTGTGGCTATTGAGGGAGTGTTGGGTAGGTTCACGAGGACAATTCCCGGAATTGGCGGAATGATCATATGTTGAAAGATTGGAGCGACTGAGTTTGTATACACTTGAGTTTAGAAGAATGAGAGGGGATCTGATTGAGACCTACAAGATTATTAAAGGGTTGAACACTCTGGAGGCAGGATGCATGTTTCCACGGATGGGTGAGTCCAGAACCAGAGGACACAGGTTAAAAATAAGGGAGAGGCCATTTAGAAGAGAGTTGAGGAGAAACGTCTTCACCCAGAGAGTAGTGGACACATGGAATGCACTGCCCCAGAAGGCAGTGGAGGCCAAGTCTCTGGATAATTTCAAGAAAGAGATGGACAGAACTGTTAAAGATAATGGAATCAAGTGTTATGGAGATAAGACAGGAACAGGATACTGATTGTGGACGGTCAGCCATGATCATAATGAATGGTGGTGCTGGCTCAAAGGGCAGAATGGCCTATTCCTGCACCGATTGTCTATTGTACCTTGTCAGTCCGACCTCATTCTGTGCCTTGCCCTTGCCTGTCTAACTTCTCAACTGTACCAGCCTCAGGGTTACCTCCTTTCTCACTATCTCTTTAGGTTTACCCCCACGCCCTCACTGGTTTAATGCCTCCCGAGTAGCACTAGCAAATCTCCCTGCTTGGATATTAGACACCTTCCAATTCAGGTGTAATCCATCCTTGTTATGCACGTCACCTCTCCCCCAGCAGAGATTCCAATGATCCAAAAATGGGAATCCTTCTCCCCTGTATCAGATCCTTGGCCACGCATTCATCTGCTCTACCCTGCTATTCCTACTCTCACTAGCATGTGGCACCGGGAGTAATCCAGATATTACGACCCACAAGATCCTGCTTATTATCCTCCAGGCTAATTTGCTATATTCTCTCATCAGTACTTCATCCTTTTCTCTTATGTCATTGGTACCAATGCACAGCGACCTCCCACTGATCATTCTCCCCTTTCAGAATATTCTGCACCCTCGGAGCCATCCTTCACCCAGACAGTAGGGAGGCACCACCCCACTCTGAGGTCTCACTATCAGCTACAGAAACTGCAGTCTGTGCTGCAGACTAGAGAGCCCCCTATCACCATCGATCGCGTGGAACCTGTTATACCTCACATTATACTAGATTCATTACACTAGTAACTTGGCTGTCAGTGCGATATTCCCCTGAAAATGTGACCCCCGACGCTTTCCAAAACAGTATACTTGTTTGAGATGGAAATAACCACAGGAGACTCCTGCACTACTTGCCTTCCGCTCCTCCATTTCCTAGAGGAAACCCATCTACCTGACTGGATCGGCAGTTTTCCTACCTTTCTGAAACTGCCACCTATCACACCCCCATGCTCCTGTAAATTCTTCATTACCTTTAACCATTGCTCCATCTGATCCAGGAAATCCTACAGGATTTGCATCCTCACTTCCTGCAGACAATCAGATCATTGAAACTTTCCTTAATCTCCCACATCCAACAGGAAGAGCACATCACTGTACGAATGGCCATCTCTGCACCTTAACAGTCCACAGACCCAGAAAAAGGCACACAATCTTACAGCTTTACAAAACATGACTCTAGAATAAATTAGTACCAATATTTTATATTAAAAAACTTAATCAAATTATCATAAGATGTGTATTTAAAGAAATAAACTGTCGCCCTACTGAATGTTGTAGCTTTACTAAAATAAAACAGATTAAGATTTATCTTTGAAGGGACCGAAACCCACTGAGCTGTGAGTCACAGATGAACAGCACTAAACAGAACCTTCGGTCAAATTTGTCCATGCCGACCAGATATCCGAACCTAATCTTATCCCTCTTGCCAGCACCTGGGCCATATCCCTCTAAATCTTTCCTATTCATGTCAAGTATCCAAATGCCTTTAAAATACTGTAATTGTCAGCCTCCACTACTTCTTCTGGCAGCTTATTCCATTCAGGCACCACTCTCTGCATGAAAAAGTTGCTCCTTAGTTCCCTTTTATATCTTTCCCCTCTCACCCTCAACTTATGCTCTCTATTTCTGGACTCTCCTACTCAGGGAAAAGACCTTGTCTGGTTACCCTATCCATGCTACTAATGATTTTATAAACCTCTATGGAGGTCACCCCTCAGTCTCTGATGCTCCAGGGAAAGAAAGCCCCAGCCTTTTTGCTCTCTTTCTGCAGCTCAAACCCTGACAGTATCCTTGTAAATCTTTGTTGAACCTCTTCAAGTTTCACAACATCCTTCCGATTCACGGAGAACAGAATTGCACACAATATTCCAAAAGAGGCCTAACCAATGTCCTGTAATCACCTTCCAACTTCTATACTGAATGCTCTGATCAATAAGAGAATGTATTCTAAACATTTTCTTCAGTATCCTATCTACCTGCAACTCTACTTTCAAGGAAATATGAACCTGCACTGCAAGATATCTTTGTTCATCAACACTATCTAGGAATTTGCCACTAAGTGTATCAGTCCTGTTAAGATTTGCTTTTTTAAAATGCAGCACATCACATTTATCTGAATTAAACTCCATCTGCCACTTCTCACCCATCTGAACAACATCCTGTTGTAGTCTGAGGTAACCTTCTTCGCTGTCCACTATACCTCTAATTTTGGTGTCATCTGCAAACTTACTAACTATACCTCCTATGCTCATATCTAAATCATATATATAAACGACAAAAAGTAGTGGACCCAACACTGATCTTTACGGCACTCTACTGGTCACATGCCTCCAATCTGAAAAACAACCCTCCACCACCACCCTGCCTTCTACATTTGAGCCAGTTCTGTATCCAAACGGTTAGTTCTCCCTGTATGCCATGAGATCTAACTTTGCTAAGCAGTCTTCCATGGGGAAGCTTGTCCAGTACCTTACTGAATTCCATAGATCACGTCCACCTCTCTGCCCTCATCAATCCTCTTTGATACATCTTCAATTAACTCAATCAAGTTTGAGAGACATGCACAAAGTCATGCTGACTATCACTAATCAATCCTTGCTTTTCAGTATACACATGCATCTTGTTCCTCAGGATTCCCCCCAACAACTTGCCCAGGCTCACCGGTCGTTAGTTCCCTGGCTTGTCCTTACCACCTTTCTTAAATAGTGGCACCATGTTAACCAACCTCTAGTCTTTCGGCATTTCGTCTGTGATAATCGATGATACAAAATATCTCAGCAAGAGGCCCAGCAGTCACATTCCCAACTTCCCACAGAGCTCTAGGGTACACCTGATCAGGTGCTGGGGATTAACCAAGCTTTACAGGTTACAAGACACCCAGCACGTCCTCCGCTGTAAGATGGACATATTCAACTTCTATTTTCCCACATTCTATATTGCCCATGTCCTTCTCCACAGTAAACACTGATGCAAAATATTTTGTTAGTATCTCTCCCATCTCCTGCGGCTCCACACGTAGGCTACCTTGCTGATCTTTGAAGAGCCCTATTCTCTCTCGAGTTACCCTTTTGTTCTTAATATATTTATAAACACCCTTGGGATTATTCATAACTCTATTTGCCAAAGCTATCTCATGTCCCCTTTTTGCCCTCCTGAGTTCCCTCTTAAGTATACTCCCACTGTCTTTAATGCTCAGGATTTTTTTGGTATTTTTGGATTGGAATAAATGCAAAATATTACATCTTGATAAAACAAACGAGAGCAGACTTACACTAATTAAAAACAGGGCATCGAGGAGTGATATGGAACAAAGAGGCCGAGGGGTTCGGGTCTTTCAAGTCTGTGTCACATGTAGACAGGGTGGTTAAGAAGGTGCTTAGCACACTTGTCACCATTGCTCAGACCTTGGAGTACAAGAGTTGGGATGTTATTTTGGATGTTGGGGAGGCCTTTTCTGGAATTCTGTGTCCAGTTCTGGCCATGCTGATATCGGGAGGACATTATGTATTTGGAGCGGATTCAAAAGCGATTTACCAGGATGTTGAGGGGAATGGATAGTCTGAATTATAAGCAGAGGCTGGATAGGCTGCGACGTCTTTCACTGGCGCGCAGGAGGCTGAGGAGTGACCTTATTAGACTCAAATCATGGATGGGTGGTATCAGTAATGTGAACAGCAGGTGTCCTTTCCAGGAAGGAACCCGATTCAAGACTGGGTACATAGCTTTTAAGGTGACAGCAGAACAGCTTTAAAAAGAGATTCGGGGATTTTTTAAAAAATATTTGTTCAGACAATGGTTTGTGTGTGGAATGAACTATCAGAGGAAGTGGTAGTTGTGAATCAAATTACAATTTGAGGGTGGCACAGTGGCTCAGTGATTAGCCCTGCTGCCAGGGCCCCAGGTTCGTTTCCAGCTTTGGACAACTGTCTCTGTGGGACTTGCCCATTCTCCCAGTGTCTGCATGGGTTTCTTCCAGGGGCTCCAGTTTCCTCCCTAATGAGAGAGCAGCCCTATGGTCTGGGAGGACAATGCTGACTTTCCCTTTTACACAGTGATGCCACTGTGTCTCTGGGATGGGGAGAGGGAATGCTGAAGGGGTGGATGGGACACCACTCGGCACAGTGCTTTGTCCTGGAGGATGTTCACTTTCTTTAATATTGTTGGGGGCTGCACTGATGTAGGCAAGTGGAGAACGTTCCAACACAATCCTGATGTGTGTCTTATAGAGAGCCGTGGGCGGCATGCTGGCACAGAGGTTAGCACTGCTGCCTCACAGCGCCAGAGACCTGGGTTCAATTCCGACTCAGGTGACTGACTGTGTGGAGTTTGCACGTTCACCCCGTGTCTGCGTGGGTTTCCTCCGGGAGTTCTGGTTTCCTCCCACAGTCCAAAGATGTGTGGGGTCAGGTGAATTGGCCATGCCAAATTGCCCTAGTGTTAGGTAAGGGGTAAATGTAGGGGTATGGGTGGGTTGCGCTTTGGCGGGTCGGTGTGGACTTGTTGGGCCGAAGGGCCTGTTTCCACACTAAGTAATCTAATCAAACAGACACTGGGGAATCAGGGTTTGGGGAAACTGAGGTTGTTCTCCTTGTAGCAAAGGCAATTGAGGGGAGCTGTGACAGAGGGATTTACAGAAATTATACATTATAATAATAAACCTTACACCCATCAGCTCATTATACAAGGATTACAGGACACACATAAAAGGTTTGGGAAGATTCAAAGAGAACTTTTATGCAGCAAATGGGATTCAGATGGAATACAATACTCACACACAATGCGAATATCCAGGTCCTGATGAATTGACTAATTCAATCAGAGTTTGGTGTTACAATGACTGAGATTACCATCTGAATGTCCACCTGTAGTATCCTGTAATACAAGTTTATAAACTCCATCACTGTCAGATCAGGTTAGAAACTCACACCATCTCCTCCTCCTGGCCAGGATGACTGGACACATTACCCCTTGTGGAGGTCAGCAGTCAGTTCAGGGGAAACCTCTGTGGGTTTCTGTGAGTTTCCACCTTGGGATTTCATGCGACTGAACAGGGCAGATTTTGACACATGGGACAGAATATTCCAGGAGTCAGTGAGATGCGGAGAGCAGGATTTGCTTCTTTTTTTTCCCTTCCGTGCTGCCGCTGTGCCTCATCAATAAGACATGGGGGGGGGGGGTTGAAAGGTTCATGCAGCTCGATGGGCAAGTTGTCTCCATTCTGACCAATGGGCAGCATGTTCCTCCCATAGAGTATCTCTAAAAACAAGAGCATCTCTGCATGCTTCACACTGCCCACTGTTCCCAGGAATGTTTAGAAGAATGGGTGGGGGGGGGGGGGGGAATTCTACAAAAGGCATAACTGTAAGTGCTTAAGAGGATTGTGAAGAGAGAGAGATACACAGGAGAAGGGGGCAACAAGTTGTCAGATGGAGTATATTTGGGAAGATGTCAAGTCGGTCAGTTTGGAGGGGACAATAAGAGAACAGAGTGCTATTTACTTGGTGGAATCTGTAGGAAAGCTGCACCAGAAAGGGATCTCGGGGTAATTGATTTTGCAGGAAACACTGAAAAGCCAAGAGATTCTGGGCCAGTCACGAAATCAAGGGTTC
>NW_026868052.1:0-78259 GCF_020745735.1 Hemiscyllium ocellatum | reverse complement strand
GAGAGAGAGAGTGTGGGAGAGAGAGAGTGTGGGAGAGAGAGAGCGTAGGAGAGATAGTGTGGCCAATCCACCCTAACCTACACATCCCTGAACACTCTGGGGTAATTTAGCATGGCCAATCCACCCCACCTACAGGTCCCTGAACACTCTGGGGTAATTGAGCATGGCCAATCCACCCTAACCTACACATCTTTCTGACCGTAGGAGGAAACCAGAGCACTCATAGGAAACCCACACAGACGTGGGGAGAATGTGCAAACTCCACACAGAAAGTCGCCCCGAGTCCTGGGATCAAACCCGGGTCCCTGGCCCCGTGAGGCAGCGTTGCTAACCACTTAGCCTCCATGCCTCCGTGCCTACCCCTCTGCCCTCATCAATCCTCTTTGTTACTCCCTCAAAAAACTCAATCAGGTTTGTGGGACATGATTTCCCACGCACTTTGATAACTGGGTGGACACTGATGGGGCAGGAGATGGCTGGCTGCTATTCGTCCCACTGTTTGTCCACGGGATGTACTTTGGGAACAATTTCCCACATTGTTGGGTGACATCCCAGTCTTGTAGCCGTACTGGAACAACGTGGCTAGGGGACTGTCAATCTCTGGGGCACATGCCTTGGGAGAGTTGTGTAAACAGCAGAAATAAATCGAGGTTGGACAGACTGTGCTCTGTCGGTGCTCTTTATTCTGTCCTTTGTGTTTCACTCTGTCATTTTGGGAAGAAAGTTCTGCCTTTGCCAAGGCCTGTTCAGCGACCTCGCTGACTTTCTCTGGGTCACGTTTCTCTGCGCGTTTACCGAAACAAATCGAGTTCCGGCCTTGCTGAGGCTCCGCGATGCCACACCCAGCCGAATGCCACTCCTGGTGATGGGGGGAGGCCTATCCCTCTCCCGCTCCCCTCTGGAATCCAGCTCCTCTGTCCGTGCCCTGAGCTAGGCCGGGATGAGCTCTCTGGAACGGGGCCCCCCTGAAGAAAACAGGGCCGTGGGTCAGTGACCCGGTGAGTGAGTGCTGCTCGGTCACATGGCTCAGGGTCACCGAGTTAGAGTGACGTACAGGCACGGAAACAGGCCCTTCGGCCCAACTCGACCAGATATCCTAACCTAATTTAGCCCCGTTTGCCAGCACGTGGCCCATATCCCTCTACCTTATTTATGTACCCACCCAGATTAAACTCCATCTGCCACTTCTCAGCCCACTGGCCCATCTGGCCCAGATCCTGTTGTAATCTGAGGTAACCCTCTTCGCTGTCCACTACACCTCCAATTTTGGGGTCATCTGCAAACTTACTAACTGTACCTCTTATGCTCGCATCCAAATCATTTATATAAATGACAAAAAGTAGAGGACCCAGCACCGATCCTTGTGACACTCCACTGGTCATAGGCCTCCAGTCTGAAAAACAACCCTCCACCACCACCCTCTGTCTTCTACCTTTGAGCCAGTTTTGTATCCGAATGGCTAGTTCTCCCTGTATTCCATGAGATCTAACCTTGCTAACCAGTCTCCCATGGGGAACCTTGTTGAACGCCTTACTGAAGTCCATATAGATCACATCTACAGCTCTGCCCTCATCAATCCTCTTTGTTACTCCCTCAAAAAACTCAATCAGGTTTGTGGGACATGATTTCCCACGCACTTTGATGACTGGGTTGACAATGATGGGGCAGGAGATGGCTGGCTGCTATCCGTCCCACTGTTTGTCCACAGGATATACTTTGGGAACAATTTCCCACATTATTGGGTGAAATCCCAGTCTTGTAGCCGTACTGGAACAACGTGGCTAGGGGAGTGGCAATCTCTGGGCACATGACTTCAGATCTATTGCTGGGATGTTGTCAGGGCCCATAGCCTTTACAGCGTCCAGTGTCTCCAACCGTCTCTTGGCCAATTGGTCGTGAAGGGTCATGTGACCTGCCTTGGAGGTCACATGTCAGAGGCCATTTTTTAGCTAAAGCTCCACCCAGTTCCTGGCTTGGGGGGGTGGGGGGGAAGGGATCCTTTTCTGGGATCGCCTCAGAGACAGATCGGCTCCTGGTTGGTCAGGGGATCCAGGGGAATGGGGGGAAAGGGGCTGGAGGAACATCTCGGCCATGGTGGAATGGCGGAGGGGAGCCGATGGGCTGAGTGGCCTCATTCTCCTGCATGATCACATGGGGACAGAATCATCCAATCGAATCCGAGAATGCGCACGGTGTGGGAGCAGCCCATTCCAGCCGGGCCCGCTGGGATCATGTTGGGCCCGGGATCCATTTCTGTTCAGGAGGATCAGAAGGATCTCACTGGGACGGGATCACGGCGTCTGGATGGGGTTCCCGCTCACGGAATACTGTCCTCTCTCACTCTGTCCCTGTCTCTGTCTCCGTCTGCTTGTGTGTGTGTGTGGGTGTGTGTGTGTGTGTGTGTCTCTCTCTCTCTGTCTTAACTCTCTCTGTCTCTCTCTCTCTCTGTCCTTGCCCTTGTCTGTTTGTTTCTGTGTGTGTGTGTGTGTCTCTCTCTCTGTCTCTCTCTTACTCTCACTCTCTCTCTCTCCTCCCCAACCTCTCTCTCTCTCAAACACACACTCTCACTCCCTCCATCTTTCTCTGTCTATCTCTATCTCTCTCTGTCTCCCCAACCCCACCCAGACCCAGTCTCTCTCTCTCTCTTTCTCTCTGTCTCTCTCGCCCTCTCACTCTCTCCCTCTCTCTTTTTCTCTCTCTCCCTCTCTCTCTTTCTCTCTCTCTCTCTCTCACTCTTTCTGTGTCTCCCTCTCTCTCTCTCTCGCTATCTCTCTCTGTCTCTGTCTCTCTGTCTCTCTCTTTCTCTATCTCCTTCTCGCTCTCTGTCTCTCTCTTTCTCTATCTCCTTCTCGCTCTCTGTCTCTCTGTCTCCCTCTCTCTCTTTCTCTGTCTCTCTGTCTCCCTCTCTCGTTCTCTCTCTCTCACTCTCTTTCTGCCTCTCTCTTTCTCTGTCTCCCTCTTTCTCTTTCTCTGTCTTTCTCTCTCTCTCTCTCGTTCTCTCTCTGTCTCTCTCTCTCTCTCTCGTTCTCTCTCTCTCTCTCTCCATCTGGTTGCTGAAATAACTCCACACCGACCTAAGACCATGCGACGTAGGAGCAGAGATTAGGCCATTCAGCCCATCCAGCCTGCCCCACCATTCAATCATGGCTGGTAGGTTTCTCAGCCCCCCTCTCCTGCTTTCTCCCTGGAACCCTGGATCCCTGGTTACCCAGGAACCTATCTATCTCCGTTCTTAAACAGTATCCCCGTTTTTCTGTGACAATGATTTCCATCGCTTCCCCACTCTTGGGCTGAAGAAATTCCTCCCCACCTCCATTCGGAAAGGCCTTACCTCGACTCTAAGGCTGTGCCCTTGGGTCCCAGTCTCTCCGACCAATGGGAACACCTTCCCAACATCCTCTCTGTCCAGGCCATTCAGTAACCTGTATGTTTCAATTAGATCTGCCTCTCATCCCTCTCGACTCCATCGGTTATAGACCCAGAGCCCTCGCGCGTTTCACATTCGTGAAGCTGTTCATTCCTCGGACCGTTCTCGTGATCCTCCTCTGAACACGTCAGTGATATGGGGCCCAATACTGGGCACAACACTCCAAATGTGGTCTGACCAGAGCCTTATGGAGCCTCAGAAGTATATTCAAGACCTCTCCAAATAAATGCCATCATTGCGTCTGCCTTCCTAACTCCGAAACTCACCCCGAGAGATTCCTGGACTAGAACTCCCACCTCTCTCTCTCTCTCTCTCTCTCTCTCTGCACTTCGCATTTCTGAATGTCCTCCCCATATAGAAACCAGTCCAGGCCTGAGTTCTTCCAACCACAGTGCACGAGCTCACACTTTCCCACGATGCCCTCCAACTGCACCGAGAACAACTGCTGGCAAACCCAGGGAACTCATGACTGACTTTCAGTGGGATGTTACTCCTACCCCACCCCAGACATTAACAGCACAGAGGGGGAACGAGAGAAGAGTGTCAAGCTCCTGGGGGGTGGTCATCCACAACCAGCTTTCTTGGACTCCTCATGTGGACGCACTGGTTACAAAGGTCCAACAACATCTCCTCTTCCTCAGGCAGCTGAGGAGATTTGGCGTGACGGTGAATACCCTTACCAGCTTGTATAGGTGGGCCATTGAGAGCATCCTGTCTGGGTGTATCACTACCGAGTGTAGTAACTGTACCATTCAAGATCGGAGACGGTTACAGAGAGCGATGCACTCGGCCCGGACAGTCACAAAGGCCAACCTCCCATCTGGAGAATCCATCTCCCAGGCCCCGCTGTCAGGGAAAGGCCGCCAGCATTCTCAAAGATCCATCCCACCCTGGCAATGATTTTCTCCAACCTCTACCATCGGGTGAGAAGGTACAGGAGCCTGAACACACGCACACACACCCCCCCACACACACACACACCCCACACACACCCCCCCCACACACACACACACCCCACACACACCCCCCCCACACACACACACACACACACCCCACACACACACCCCACACACACACACACACCCCACCCCACACACACACACCCCACCCCACACACACACCCCATACACACACACCCCACACACACACCCCCCCCACACACACACACACCCCACACACACACCCCCCACACACACACACACACACACCCACACACACACCCCACACACACACACCCCACACACACACCCCCACACACACACACCCACACACACACCCCACACACACACCCCCACACACCCCCCCCACACACACACACACCCCACACACACCCCCCCACACACACACACACACACACCCCACACACACACCCCACACACACACACCCCACACACACACCCCCACACACACACACACCACACACACACACACACACCACACACACCCCACACACACCACACACACACCACACACACACCCCACACACACACACACCCCACACACACACACACACACACCACACACACCCCACACACACACCCCCACACACACACACACACCACACACACCCCACACACACACCCCCCACACACACACACACCCCACACACACACACCCCACAACACACACACACCACACACACACACCCACCCACACACACACACACCACACACCCCCCCACACACACACACGCACACACACACACCCACACACACACACACACACACCCCACACACACCACACACACACACCCCCCACACACACACACACCACACACACCCCACACACACACACACCACACACACACCCACACACACACACACACACACCACACACACCACACACACACACCCCCCCCACACACACACACCACACACACCCCACACACACCACACACACACCACACACACACCACACACACACACACCCCACACACACACACACCACACACACACAGACACACACACAGACACACACACACACAGACACACACACACACACACACCAGGTGGTTTAGGAACAGTTTCCACCCTAATATCAGAATAGTGAATGGACATACAAACTCATAACATTCGTCTGTACCTGTGTTTTTGTTTGTGTTGTAGCTTACCTATTACATTCGCCTGTACCTGTCTTTTTGTCTTTACTGCTGTTTAGCTGTTACGTTTGCCTGTACCTGTGTTTTTGTGTTTGCTGCTGGTTATCTCTTACATTCGCCTGTACCTGTTTTATTGTTTTTGCCACTGTTTACCTACTACATTCAATTGTTCCCGTGTTTTTCTTTTTGCTGTTTACCTATTACATTCATGTATTCCTGTGTTTTTGTTTTTGCGGCTGTTTACATATTACATTCGCCTGTACCTGTGTTTTTGTTCTTGCTGTTGTTTCCCTACTAAATTCACCTGTGCCTGTGGTTTTGCCTTTGCGGCTGTTTACCTATTACATTCGCCTGTACCTGTGTTTTTGTTTTTGCTGCTGTTTACCTATTGCATTTACCTGTACCTGTGTTTTTGTTTTTGCCTCTGTTTACCTATTACATTCGCCTGTACCTGTGTTTTTGTTTTTGCTGCTGTTTACCTATTACATTCGTCTATACCTGTGTTTTTGTTTTTGCTGCTGTTTACCTATTGCATTTACCTGTACCTGTGTTTTTGTTTTTGCCTCTGTTTACCTATTACATTCGCCTGTACCTGTGTTTTTGTTTTTGCTGCTGTTAACCTATTACCTTCGCCTGTTCCTGTGTTTTTTTTGCCGCTGTTTACCTATTACATTTGCCTGTACCTGAATTTTTGTCTTTGCTGCTGTTTACCTATTACATTCGCCTGTACATGTGTGTCTGTTTTTGCTGCTGTTTACCTACTACATTCGCCTGTACCTGTGTTTTTGTTTTTGCTGTTGTTTACCTATTACATTCGCCTGTACTTGTGTTTTTGTTTTTGCTGTTTAACTATTACATTTGCCTGTACCTGTGTTTTTGTCTTTGCTGCTGTTTACCTATTACATTCGCCTGTATCTGTGTTTTTGTTTTTGCTGCTTACCTATTAATTCGCCTGTACCTGTGTTTTTGTTTTTGCTGTTGTTTACCTATTACATTCGCCTGTACTTGTGTTTTTGTTTTTGCTGCTGTTTACCTATTGCATTTACCTGTACCTGTGTTTTTGTTTTTGCCTCTGTTTACCTATTACATTCGCCTGTACCTGTGTTTTTGTTTTTGCTGCTGTTAACCTATTACCTTCGCCTGTTCCTGTGTTTTTTTTGCCGCTGTTTACCTATTACATTCGCCTGTACCTGAATTTTTGTCTTTGCTGCTGTTTACCTATTACATTCGCCTGTACATGTGTGTCTGTTTTTGCTGCTGTTTACCTACTACATTCGCCTGTACCTGTGTTTTTGTTTTTGCTGTTGTTTACCTATTACATTCGCCTGTACTTGTGTTTTTGTTTTTGCTGTTTAACTATTACATTTGCCTGTACCTGTGTTTTTGTCTTTGCTGCTGTTTACCTATTACATTCGCCTGTATCTGTGTTTTCGTTTTTGCTGCTTACCTATTAATTCGCCTGTACCTGTGTTTTTGTTTTTGCTGCTGTTTACCTATTACAATTGCCTGTACCTGTGTTTTTGTTTTTGCCGCTTTTTACCTATTACATTCGCCTGTACTTGTGTTTTGTTTTTGCTGTTTACCTAGTACATTCGCCTGTACCTGTGTTTTTGTTTTTGCTGTTGTTTACCTATTACATTCGCGTGTACCTATGTTTTTGTCTTTGCTGCTGTTTACCTATTACATTTGCCTGTACCTGTCTGTCTCTTTTTGCCCCTGTTTACCTATTACCTTCGCCTGTTCCTGTGTTTTTGTTTTTGCCTCTGTTTACCTACTAAATTCGCCTGTTCCTGTGTTTTTGTCTTTGCTGCTGTTTACCTATTACATTCGCCTGTACCTGTGTTTTTGTCTTTGCTGCTGTTTACCTATTGCATTTACCTGTACCTGTGTTTTTGTTTTTGCTGCTGTTTACCTATTATATTTGCCTGTACCTGTGTGTCTGTTTTTGCCACTGTTTACCTATTACCTTTGCCTGTACCTGTGTTTTTGTTTTTGCCTCTGTTTACCGACTATGTTTGCCTGTACCTGTGTTTTTGTTTTTGCTGTTTACCTATTACATTTGCCTGTACCTGTGTTTTTGTCTATGCAGCTTTTTACCTATTACAGTCGCCTGTAGCATGTTTTTGTTTCTGCAGCTGTTTGCCTATTACATTCGCCTGTACCTGTGTTTTAGTTTTTGCTGCTGTTTACCTATTACATTCGCCTGTACCTGTGTTTTTGTTTTTGCCGCTGTTTACCTACTACATTCGCCTGTACCTGTGTTTTTGTCTTTGCCACTGTTTACCTATTACATTCGCCTGTACCTGTGTTTTTGTTTTTGCTGCTGTTTACCTATTACATTCTCCTGTACCTGTGTGTCTGTTGTTCCCTCTGTTTATCTATTATATTTACCTGTACCTGTGTTTTTGTTTTTGCCGCTGTTTGCCTATTACATTTGCCTGAACCTGTGTGTCTGTTTTTGCCGCTGTTTACCTATTACATTCGCCTGTAACTGTGTTTTTGTCTTTGATGCTGTTTACCTGTTACATTTACCTGTACCTGTGTTTTTGGTTTTGCTGCTGTTTATCTATTACATTCGCCTGTACCTGTGTTTTTGTCTTTGCTGCTGTTTACCTATTACATTTGCCTGTACCTGTGTTTTTGTCTTTGCTGCTGTTTAGCTATTACATTTGCCTGTACCTGTGTGTCTGTTTTTGCCGCTGTTTACCTATTACATTCGCCAGTTCTTGTGTTTTTGTTTTTGCCGCTGTTTTCCTATTACATTCGCCTGTACCTGTGTTTTAGTTTTTGCCTCTGTTTACCTAATACATTCACCTGTACCTGTGTTTTTGTTTTTGCTGCTGTTTACCTAATACATTCACCTGTACCTGTGTTTTTGTTTTTGCTGTTGTTTATCTATTACATTCGCCTGTATCTGTGTTTTTGTTTTTGCTGCTGTTTACCTCTTACATTTACCTGTACCTGTGTTTTTGTTTTTATTGCTGTTTAGCTATTACATTCGCCTGTACCTGTGTTTTTGTTTTTGCAGCTGTTTACCTATTTCCTTCGCCTGTTCCTGTGTTTTTGTTTTTGCCGCTGTTTACCTTAGCCTGTACCTGTGTTTTTGTTTTTACCGCTGTTTACCTATTGCCTTCGCCTGTTCTTGTGTTTTTGTTTTTGCCGCTGTTTACCTATTACATTCGCCTGTACCTGTGTTTTTGTCTTTGCTGCTGTTTACCTATTACCTTCGCCTGTTTCTGTGCTTTTGTTTTTGCTGCTGTTTACCTATTACATTCGCCTGTACCTGTGTTTTTGTTTTTGCTGCTCTTTACCTATTACAATCGCCTGTACCTGTGTTTTTGTTTTTGCCGCTGTTTACCTACTATATTCGCTTGTACCTGTGTTTTTGTTTTTGCTGCTGTTTACCTATTTCATTCGCCTGTACATGTGTTTTTTTTTGCTGTTTACCTATTACATTCGCCTGTACATGTGTTTTTGTCTTTGCTGCTGTTTACCTGTTACATTCGCCTGTATCTGTGTTTTTGTTTTTGCTGCTGTTTACCTATTACATTTGCCTGTATCTGTGTTTTTGTCTTTGCTGCTGTTTACCTATTACCTACGCCTGTACCAGTGTGTTTGTTTTTGCCGCTGTTTACCTATTACCTTCACCTGTTTCTGTGCTTTTGTTTTTGCTGCTGTTTACCTATTACATTCGCCTGTACCTGTGTTTTTGTTTTTGCTGCTCTTTACCTATTACAATCGCCTGTACCTGTGTGTCTGTTTTTGCCGCTGTTTACCTATGACCTTCGCCTGTTCGTGTGTTTTTGTTTTTGCCTCCGTTTACCTACTATATTCGCTTGTACCTGTGTTTTTGTTTTTGCTGCTGTTTACCTATTTCATTCGCCTGTACATGTGTTTTTTTTTGCTGTTTACCTATTACATTCGCCTGTACATGTGTTTTTGTCTTTGCTGCTGTTTACCTGTTACATTCGCCTGTATCTGTGTTTTTGTTTTTGCTGCTGTTTACCTATTACATTTGCCTGTATCTGTGTTTTTGTCTTTGCTGCTGTTTACCTATTACCTACGCCTGTACCAGTGTGTTTGTTTTTGCCGCTGTTTACCTATTACCTTCACCTGTTTCTGTGCTTTTGTTTTTGCTGCTGTTTACCTATTACATTCGCCTGTACCTGTGTTTTTGTTTTTGCTGCTCTTTACCTATTACAATCGCCTGTACCTGTGTGTCTGTTTTTGCCGCTGTTTACCTATGACCTTCGCCTGTTCGTGTGTTTTTGTTTTTGCCTCCGTTTACCTACTATATTCGCTTGTACCTGTGTTTTTGTTTTTGCTGCTGTTTACCTATTTCATTCGCCTGTACATGTGTTTTTTTTTTGCTGTTTACCTATTACATTCGCCTGTACCTGTGTTTTTGTTTTTGCTGCTGTTTACCTATTACATTTGCCTGTATCTGTGTTTTTGTCTTTGCTGCTGTTTACCTATTACCTTCGCCTGTTTCTGTGTTTTTGTTTTTGCTGCTGTTTACCTATTACATTTGCCTGTACCTGTGTGTTTGTTTTTGCCTCTGTTTACCTATTACCTTCGCCTGTTTCTGTGTTTTTGTTTTTGCTGCTGTTTACCTATTACATTCGCCTGTACCTGTGTTTTTGTTTTTGCTGCTCTTTACCTATTACAATCGCCTGTACCTGTGTGTCTGTTTTTGCCGCTGTTTACCTATGACCTTCGCCTGTTCGTGTGTTTTTGTTTTTGCCTCCGTTTACCTACTATATTCGCTTGTCCCTGTGTTTTTGTTTTTGCTGCTGTTTACCTATTTCATTCGCCTGTACATGTGTTTTGTTTTTGCTGTTTACCTATTACATTCGCCTGTACCTGTGTTTTTGTCTTTGCTGCTGTTTACCTATTACATTCGCCTGTATCTGTGTTTTTGTTTTTGCTGCCGTTTACCTATTACCTACGCCTGTACCTGTGTGTTTGTTTTTGCCTCTGTTTACCTATTACCTTCGCCTGTTTCTGTGTTTTTGTTTTTGCTGCTGTTTACCTATTACATTCGCGTGTACCTGTGTTTTTGTTTTTGCTGCTGTTTACCTATTACATTCTCCTGTACCTGTGTGTCTGTTGTTCCCTCTGTTTATCTATTACATTTGCCTGTACCTGTGTTTTTGTTTTTGCTGCCGTTTACCTATTATATTTACCTGTACCTGTGTTTTTGTTTTTGCCGCTGTTTGCCTATTACATTTGCCTGAACCTGTGTGTCTGTTTTTGCCGCTGTTTACCTATTACATTCGCCTGTAACTGTGTTTTTGTCTTTGATGATGTTTACCTGTTACATTTACCTGTACCTGTGTTTTTGGTTTTGCTGCTGTTTATCTATTACATTCGCCTGTACCTGTGTTTTTGTCTTTGCTGCTGTTTACCTATTACACTCGCCTGTATCTGTGTTTTTGTTTTTGCTGCTGTTTACCTATTACATTTGCCTGTACCTGTGTGTCTGTTTTTGCCGCTGTTTACCTATTACCTTACTCTGTACCTGTGATTTTGTTTTTGCCGCTGTTTACCTATTGCCTTCGCCAGTTCTTGTGTTTTTGTTTTTGCCGCTGTTTTCCTATTACATTCGCCTGTACCTGTGTTTTAGTTTTTGCCTCTGTTTACCTATTACACTTACCTGTACCTGTGTTTTTGTTTTTGCTGCTGTTTACCTAATACATTCACCTGTACCTGTGTTTTTGTTTTTGCTGTTGTTTATCTATTACATTCGCCTGTATCTGTGTTTTTGTTTTTGCTGCTGTTTACCTCTTACATTTACCTGTACCTGTGTTTTTGTTTTTATTGCTGTTTAGCTATTACATTCGCCTGTACCTGTGTTTTTGTTTTTGCAGCTGTTTACCTATTTCCTTCGCCTGTTCCTGTGTTTTTGTTTTTGCCGCTGTTTACCTTAGCCTGTACCTGTGTTTTTGTTTTTACCGCTGTTTACCTATTGCCTTCGCCTGTTCTTGTGTTTTTGTTTTTGCCGCTGTTTACCTATTACATTCGCCTGTACCTGTGTTTTAGTTTTTGCCTCTGTTTACCTATTACATTTACCTGTACCTGTATTTTTGTTTTTGCTGCTGTTTACCTATTACATTCGCCTGTACCTGTGTTTTTGTTTTTGCTGCTGTTTACCTATTACATTCGCCTGTACCTGTGTGTCTGTTTTTGCCGCTGTTTACCTATGACCTTCGCATGTTCGTGTGTTTTAGTTTTTGCCTCCGTTTACCTACTATATTCGCTTGTACCTGTGTTTTTGTTTTTGCTGCTGTTTACCTATTTCATTCGCCTGTACATGTGTTTTGTTTTTGCTGTTTACCTATTACATTCGCCTGTACATGTGTTTTGTCTTTGCTGCTGTTTACCTGTTACATTCGCCTGTATCTGTGTTTTTGTTTTTGCTGCTGTTTACCTATTACATTTGCCTGTATCTGTGTTTTTGTCTTTGCTGCTGTTTACCTATTACCTACGCCTGTACCAGTGTGTTTGTTTTTGCCGCTGTTTACGTATTACCTTCGCCTGTTTCTGTGCTTTTGTTTTTGCTGCTGTTTACCTATTACATTCGCCTGTACCTGTGTTTTTGTTTTTGCTGCTCTTTACCTATTACAATCGCCTGTACCTGTGTTTTTGTTTTTGCCGCTGTTTACCTATGACCTTCGCCTGTTCGTGTGTTTTTGTTTTTGCCTCCGTTTACCTACTATATTCGCTTGTACCTGTGTTTTTGTTTTTGCTGCTGTTTACCTATTTCATTCGCCTGTACATGTGTTTTTTTTTGCTGTTTACCTATTACATTCGCCTGTACATGTGTTTTTGTCTTTGCTGCTGTTTACCTATTACATTTGCCTGTATCTGTGTTTTTGTCTTTGCTGCTGTTTACCTATTACCTTCGCCTGTTTCTGTGTTTTTGTTTTTGCTGCTGTTTACCTATTACATTTGCCTGTACCTGTGTGTTTGTTTTTGCCTCTGTTTACCTATTACCTTCGCCTGTTTCTGTGTTTTTGTTTTTGCTGCTGTTTACCTATTACATTCGCCTGTACCTGTGTTTTTGTTTTTGCTGCTCTTTACCTATTACAATCGCCTGTACCTGTGTGTCTGTTTTTGCCGCTGTTTACCTATGACCTTCGCCTGTTCGTGTGTTTTTGTTTTTGCCTCCGTTTACCTACTATATTCGCTTGTCCCTGTGTTTTTGTTTTTGCTGCTGTTTACCTATTTCATTCGCCTGTACATGTGTTTTGTTTTTGCTGTTTACCTATTACATTCGCCTGTACCTGTGTTTTTGTCTTTGCTGCTGTTTACCTATTACATTCGCCTGTATCTGTGTTTTTGTTTTTGCTGCCGTTTACCTATTACCTACGCCTGTACCTGTGTGTTTGTTTTTGCCTCTGTTTATCTATTACCTTCGCCTGTTTCTGTGTTTTTGTTTTTGCTGCTGTTTACCTATTACATTCGCGTGTACCTGTGTTTTTGTTTTTGCTGCTGTTTACCTATTACAATCGCCTGTACCTGTGTGTCTGTTTTTGCCGCTGTTTACCTATGACCTTCGCCTGTTCGTGTGTTTTTGTTTTTGCCTCCGTTTACCTACTATATTCGCTTTTACCTGTGTTTTTGTTTTTGCTGCTGTTTACCTATTACATTCGCCTGTACCTGTGTTTTTGTCTTTGCTGCTGTTTACCTATTACCTTCGCCTGTTTCTGTGTTTTTGTTTTTGCTGCTGTTTACCTATTACATTCGCCTGTACCAGTGTTTTTGTTTTTGCTGCTGTTTACCTATTACATTCGCCTGTACCTGTGTTTTTGTTTTTGCTGCTGTTCACCTACTACATTCGCCTGTACCTGTTTTTTTTTGTTTTTGCTGCTGTTTACCTATTACATTCTCCTGTACCTGTGTATCTGTTTTTCCCTCTGTTTATGTATTACATTCGCCTGTACCTGTGGTTTTGTTTTTGCTGCCGTTTACATATTATATTTACCTGTACCTGTGTTTTTGTTTTTGGTGCTGTTTACCTATTACATTTGCCTGTACCTGTGTGTCTGTTTTTGCCGCTGTTTACCTATTACATTCGCCTGTAACTGTGTTTTTGTCTTTGCTGCTGTTTACCTGTTACATTTACCTGTACCTGTGTTTTTGGTTTTGCTGCTGTTTATATAATACATTCGTCTGTACCTGTGTTTTTGTTTTTGCTGCTGTTTACCTATTTCATTCGCCTGTACATGTGTTTTTTTTTTGCTGTTTACCTATTACATTCGCCTGTACATGTGTTTTTGTCTTTGCTGCTGTTTACCTGTTACATTCGCCTGTATCTGTGTTTTTGTTTTTGCTGCTGTTTACCTATTACTTTTGCCTGTATCTGTGTTATTGTCTTTGCTGCTGTTTACCTATTACCTACGCCTGTACCTGTGTTTTTGTTTTTGCCGCTGTTTACCTATTACCTTCGCCTGTTTCTGTGTTTTTGTTTTTGCTGCTGTTTACCTATTACATTCGCCTGTACCTGTGTGTCTGTTTTTGCCGCTGTTTACCTATGACCTTCGCCTGTTCGTGTGTTTTTGTTTTTGCCTCCGTTTACCTATTACATTCGCCTGTACCTGTGTTTTTGTTTTTGCTGCTGTTTACCAATTTCATTCGCCTGTACCTGTGTTTTGTTTTTGCTGTTTACCTATTACATTCGCCTGTACCTGTGTTTTTGTCTTTTCTGCTGTTTGCCTATTACACTCGCCTGTGTCTGTGTGTTTGTTTTTGCCGCTGTTTACCTATTACATTCACCTGTACCTGTGTTTTTGTTTTTGCTGCTGTTTACCGATTACAATTGCCTGTATCTGTGTGTTTGTTTTTGCCGCTGTTTACCTATTACATTTGCCTGTACCTGTGTTTTTGTCTTTGCTGCTGTTTACCTATTACAATTGCCTGTATCTGTGTGTTTGTTTTTGCCGCTGTTTACCTATTACATTCACCTGTACCTGTGTTTTTGTTTTTGCTGCTGTTTACCGATTACAATTGCCTGTATCTGTGTGTTTGTTTTTGCCGCTGTTTACCTATTACATTAACCTGTACCTGTGTTTTTGTTTTTGCTGCCGTTTGCCTATTACATTTACCTGTACCTGTGTTTTTGTTTTTGCTGCTGTTTACCTATTACATTCGCCTGTACCTGTGTTTTTGTTTTTGCAGCTGTTTACCTATTACATTCGCCTGTACCCGTGTTTTTGTTTTTGCTGCTGTTTACCTATTACATTCGCCTGTACCCGTGTTTTTGTTTTTGCTGCTGTTTACCTACGGCATTCGCCTGTACCTGTGTTTTTGTCTTTGCTGCCGTTTACCTATTACATTCGCCTGTACCTGTGTTTTTGTTTTTGCTGCTGTTTACCTATTACATTCGCCTGTACCTGTGTTTTTGTCTTTGCTGCCGTTTACCTATTACATTCGCCTGTACCTGTGTTTTTGCTTTTGCTGCTGTTTACCTAGTACATTCGCCTGTACCTGTGTTTTTGTTTTTGCCGCTGTTAACGTTTTACATTCGCCTGTACCCGTGTTTTTGTTTTTGCTGCTGTTTACCTATTACATTCGCCTGTACCTGTGTTTTTGTTTTTGCAGCTGTTTACCTATTACATTCGCCTGTACCTGTGTTTTTGTTTTTGCTTCTGTTTACCTATTACATTCGCCTGTTCTTGTGTATTTGTTTTTGCTGCTGTTTACCTATTACATTCGCCTGTATCTGTGTTTTTGTTTTTGCTGCTGTTTACCTATTACATTCGCCTGTACCCGTGTTTTTGTTTTTGCTGCTGTTTACCTATTACATTCGCCTGTATCTGTGTTTTTGTTTTTGCTGCTGTTTACCTATTACATTCGCCTGTACCCGTGTTTTTGTTTTTGCTGCTGTTTACCTACGGCATTCGCCTGTACCTGTTTTTTTGTCTTTGCTGCCGTTTACCTATTACATTCGCCTGTACCGTTGTTTTTGTTTTTGCTGCTGTTTACCTATTACATTTGCTTGTACCTGTGTTTTTGTCTTTGCCGCTGTTGACCTACTACATTCGCCTGTACCCGTGTTTTTGTTTTTGCTGCTGTTTACCTACTACATTCGCCTGTACCCGTGTTTTTGATTTTGCTGCTGTTTACCTACTACATTCGCCTGTACCTGTGTTTTTGTTTTTGCTGCTGTTTACCTATTACATTTGCCTGTACCTGTGTTTTTGTCTTTGCCGCTGTTGACCTACTACATTCGCCTGTACCCGTGTTTTTGTTTTTGCTGCTGTTTACCTGCCACATTCGCCTGTACCTATGTTTTTGATTTTGCTGCTGTTTACCTATTACATTCGCCTGTACCTGTGTTTTTGTTTTTGCTGCTGTTTACCTATTACATTAGCCTGTACCTGTGTTTTTGTCTTTGCCGCTGTTTACCTACTACATTCGCCTGTACCCGTTCTTTTGTTTTTGCTGCTGTTCACCTACTACATTCGCCTGTACCAGTGTTTTTGTTTTTGCTGGTGTTTACCTACTACATTCGCCTGTACCTGTGTTTTTGTTTTTGCTGCTGTTTACCTATTACATTTGCCTGTACCTGTGTTTTTGTCTTTGCCGCTGTTGACCTACTACATTCGCCTGTACCCGTGTTTTTGTTTTTGCTGCTGTATACCTACTACATTCGCCTGTACCAGTGTTTTTGTTTTTGCTGCTGTTTACCTGCCACATTCGCCTGTACCTATGTTTTTGATTTTGCTGCTGTTTACCTATTACATTCGCCTGTACCTGTGTTTTTGTCTTTGCTGCTGTTTACTGGTTACATTTACCTGTACCTGTGTTTTTGGTTTTGCGGCTGTTTACATACAACATTCATCTGTATCTGTGTTTTTGTTTTTGCTGCTGTTTACCTACAAAATTCGCCTGTACCTGTGTGTCTGTTTTTGCAGCTGTTTACCTATTGCCTTCGCGTGTTCTTGTGTTTTTGTTTTTGCTGCTGTTTACCTATTACATTCGCCTGTACCTGTGTTTTTGTTTTTGCCGCTGTTTACCTATTACATTTACCTGTACCTGTGTTTTTGTTTTTGCTGCTGATTACCGGTTACATTTACCTGTACCTGTGTTTTTGGTTTTGCTGCTGTTTACATGCAACATTCGTCTGTACCTGTGTTTTTGTTTTTGCTGCTGTTTACCTGTTACATTCGCCAGTACCTGTGTGTCTGTTTTTGCTGCTGTTTACCTATTGCCTTCGCCTGTTCTTGTGTTTTTGTTTTTGCCGCTTTTTACCTATTACATTAACCTGTACCTGTGTTTTTGTTTTTGCCTCTGTTTACCTATTACATTCGCCTGTACCTGTGTTTTTGTTTTTGCTGCTGTTTACCTATTACATTTGCCTGTACCTGTGTTTTTGTTTTTGCTGCTGTTTACCTATTACATTTGCCTGTACCTGTGTTTTTGTCTTTGCCGCTGTTGACCTACTACATTCGCCTGTACCCGTGTTTTTGTTTTTGCTGCTGTTTACCTGCCACATTCACCTGTACCTATGTTTTTGATTTTGCTGCTGTTTACCTATTACATTCGCCTGTACCTGTGTTTTTGTTTTTGCTGCTGTTTACCTACTACATTCGCCTGTACCCGTTCTTTTGTTTTTGCCGCTGTTCACCTACTACATTCGCCTGTACCAGTGTTTTTGTTTTTGCTGGTGTTTACCTACTACATTCGCCTGTACCTGTGTTTTTGTTTTTGCTGCTGTTTACCTATTACATTTGCCTGTACCTGTGTTTTTGTCTTTGCCGCTGTTGACCTACTACATTCGCCTGTACCCGTGTTTTTGTTTTTGCTGCTGTATACCTACTACATTCGCCTGTACCAGTGTTTTTGTTTTTGCTGCTGTTTACCTGCCACATTCGCCTGTACCTATGTTTTTGATTTTGCTGCTGTTTACCTATTACATTCGCCTGTACCTGTGTTTTTGTCTTTGCTGCTGTTTAATGGTTACATTTACCTGTACCTGTGTTTTTGGTTTTGCGGCTGTTTACATACAACATTCATCTGTATCTGTGTTTTTGGTTTTGCTGCTGTTTACCTACAAAATTCGCCTGTACCTGTGTGTCTGTTTTTGCAGCTGTTTACCTATTGCCTTCGCGTGTTCTTGTGTTTTGGTTTTTGCCGCTGTTTACCTATTACATTCGCCTGTACCTGTGTTTTTGTTTTTGCCGCTGTTTACCTATTGCATTTACCTGTACCTGTGTTTTTGTTTTTGCTGCTGATTACCGGTTACATTTACCTGTAACTGTGTTTTTGGTTTTGCTGCTGTTTACATGCAACAATCGTCTGTACCTGTGTTTTTGTTTTTGCTGCTGTTTACCTACTAAATTCGCCTGTACCTGTGTGTCTGTTTTTGCTGCTGTTTACCTATTGCCTTCGCCTGTTCTTGTGTTTTTGTTTTTGCCGCTTTTTACCTATTACATTCGCCTGTACCTGTGTTTTTGTTTTTGCTGCTGTTTACCTATTACATTAACCTGTACCTGTGTTTTTGTTTTTGCTGCTGTTTACCTATTACATTCGCCTGTACCTGTGTTTTTGTTTTTGCAGCTGTTTACCTATTACATTCGCCTGTACCTGTGTTTTTGTTTTTGCTGCTGTTTACCTATTGCGTTCGCCTGTTCTTTTGTTTTTGTTTTTGCTGCTTTTTACATATTACATTCGCCTGTCTCTGTGTTTTTGTTTTTGCTGCTGTTTACCTATTACATTCGCCTGTACCTGTGTTTTTGTTTTTGCCTCTGTTTACCTATTACATTCGCCTGTACCTGTGATTTTGTTTTTGCTGCCGTTCGCCTATTACATTTACCTGTACCTGTGTTTTTGGTTTTGCTGCTGTTTATCTATTACATTCGCCTGTACCTGTGTTTTTGTCTTTGCTGATGTTTACCTATTACATTCGCCTGTACCTGTGTGTTTGTTTTTGCCTCTGTTTACCTGTTACCTTCGCCTGTTCCTGTGTTTTTGTTTTTGCTGCTGTTTACCTATTACATTCGCCTCTACCTGTGTTTTTATTTTTGCTGCTGTTTACCTATTAGTTTCGCCTGAACCTGTGTTTTTGTCTTTGCTGCTGTTTAACGGTTACATTTACCTGTACCTGTGTTTTTGGTTTTGCTGCTGTTTACATACAACATTCGCCTGTACCTGTGTTTTTGTCTTTGCTGCTGTTTACCTATTACATTCGCCTGTATCTGTGTTTTTGTTTTTGCTGCTGTTTAGCTATTACATTCGCCTGTACCTGTGTTTTTGTTTTTGCTGCTGTTTACATACAACATTCGTCTGTACCTGTGTTTTTGTTTTTGCCTCTGTTTACCTATTACATTCACCTGTATCTGTGTTTTTGTCTTTGCTGCTGTTTACCTGTTACATTCGCCTGTATATGTGTTTTTGTCTTTGCCGCTGTTTTCCTATTACATTCGCCTGTACCCGTGTTTTTGTTTTTGCTGCTGTTTACCTACTACATTCGCCTGTACCTGTGTTTTTGTTTTTGCCGCTGTTTACATATTACATTCGCCTGTATCTGTGTTTTTGTCTTTGCTGCTGTTTACCGATTACATTCGCCTGTGTCTGTGTTTTTGTTTTTGCTGCCGTTTGCCTATTACATTTACCTGTACCTGTGTTTTTGTTTTTGCTGCTGTTTACCTATTACATTCGCCTGTACCTGTGTTTTTGTTTTTGCTGCTGTTTACCTATTACATTCGCCTGTACCTGTGTTTTTGTCTTTGCTGATGTTTACCTATTACATTCGCCTGTACCTGTGTTTTTGTCTTTGCTGCTGTTTACCTAATACATTCGCCTGTACCTGTGTGTCTCTTTTTGCCACTGTTTACCTATTACCTTCGCCTGTTCCTGTGTTTTTGTTTTTTTCCGCTTTTTACCTACTACATTCGCCTGTTCCTGTGTTTTTGTCTTTGCTGCTGTTTACCTATTACATTCGCCTGTACCTGTGTTTTTGTTTTTGCTGCTGTTTACCGATTACATTCGTCTGTACCTGTGTTTTTGTTTTTGCTGCTGCTTACCTATTACATTTGCCTGTACCTGTGTGTCTCTTTTTGCGACTGTTTACCTGTTACATTCGCCTGTTCCTGTGTTTTTGTTTTTGCCGCTGTTTACCTACTACATTCGCCTGTACCTGTGTTTTTGTCTTTCCTGCTGTTTACCTATTACATTCGCCTGTACCTGTGTTTTTGTTTTTGCTGATGTTGAACTATTATGTTCGCCTGTACCTGTGTTTTTGTTTTTGCCGCTGTTTACGTATTACATTCGCCTGTACCTGTGTTTTTGTTTTTGCTGCTGTTTACAAACTACATTCGCTTGTACCTGTGTTTTTGTCTTTGCTGCTGTTTACCTATTACATTTGCCTGTACCTGTGTGTCTGTTTTTGATGCTGTTTACCTATTGCCTTCGCCTGTTCTTGTGTTTTTGTTTTTGCCGCTGTTTACCTACTACATTCGCCTGAACCCGTGTTTTTGTTTTTGCCACTGTTTACCTATTACATTCGCCTGTAACCATGTTTTTGTTTTTGCCGCATTTTACCTATTACATTCGCCTGTACCTGTGTTTTTGTTTTTTCTGCTGTTTACCGATTACATTAGCCTGTACCCGTGTTTTTGTTTTTGCCGCTGTTTACCTATTACCTTCGCCTGTACCCGTGTTTTTGTTTTTGCCGCTGTTTACCTATTACATTCGCCTGTACCTGTGTTTTGTCTTTGGCGCTGTTTACCTATTACATTCGCCTGTACCTGTGTTTTTGTCTTTGCAGCTGTTTACCTATTACATTCGCCTGTACCCGTGCTTTTGTTTTTGCTGCTGTTTACCTATTACATTCGCCTATACCTGTGTTTTTGTTTTTGCTGCTGTTTACCTACTACATTCACCTGTACCTGTGTTTATATTTTTGCCGCTGTTTACCTACTACATTCGCTTGTACCTGTGTTTATATTTTTGCCGCTGATTACCTACTACATTCGTTTGTACCTGTGTTTTTGTTTTTGCTTCTGTTTACCTATTACATTCGCCTGTTCTTGTGTATTTGTTTTTGCTGCTGTTTACCTATTACATTCGCCTGTATCTGTGTTTTTGTTTTTGCTGCTGTTTACCTATTACATTCGCCTGTATCTGTGTTTTTGTTTTTGCCACTCTTTACCTACTACATTCGCCTGTACCTGTGTTTTTGTCTTTGCTGCTGTTTAGCTATTACATTCGCCTGTACCCGTGTTTTTGTTTTTGCCGCGGTTTACCTATTACATTCGCTTGTATCTGTGTTTTTGTTTTGGCTGCTGTTTACCTATTGCCTTCGCCTGTTCCTGTCTTTTTGTTTTTACCTCTGTTCACCTTCTACATTCACCTGTACCTGTGTTTTTGTTTTTTGCTGCTGTTTACCTATTACATTCGCCTGTACCCGTGTTTTTGTTTTTGCCGCTGTTTACCTACGACATTCGCCTGTACCTGTGTGTCTGTTTTTGCCGCTGTTTACCTATTACGTTCGTCTGTACCTGTGTTTTTGTCTTTGCTGCTGTTTACCTATTACATTCGCCTGTACCCGTGTTTTTGTTTTTGCCGCTGTTTACCTATTACATTCGCCTGTACCTGTGTTTTTGTCTTTGCCGCTGTTTACCTATTACATTCGCCTGTACCTGTGTTTTTGTTTTTGCCGCTCTTTACCTACTACATTCGCCTGTACCTGTGTTTTTGTCTTTGCTGCTGTTTACCTATTACATTCGCCTGTACCTGTGTTTTTGTTTTTGCCGCTGTTTACCTACTACATTCGCCTGTACCTGTGTTTTTGTCTATGCTGCTGTTTACCTATTACATTCGCCTGTATCTGTGTTTTTGTTTTTGCCGCTGTTTACCTACTACATTCGCCTGTACCTGTGTTTTTGTCTTTGCTGCTGTTTACCTATTACATTCGCCTGTGCCTGTGTTTTTGTTTTTGCTGCTGTTTACCTATTACATTCGCCTGTACCTGTGTTTTTGTTTTTGCCTCTGTTTACCTATTACATTCGCCTGTACCTGTGTTTTTGCTTTTGCTGCCGTTTACCTATTACATTCGCCTGAACCTGTGTTTTTGTGTTTGCCTCTGTTTACCTATTACATTCGCCTGTACCTGTGTTTTTGTCTTTGCTGCTGTTTACCTATTACATTGACCTGTACCTGTGTTTTTGTTTTTGCTGCTTTTTAGCGATTACATTTGCCTGTACCTGTGTTTTTGTCTTTGCTGCTGTTTACCTATTACATTCGCCTGTACCTGTGTTTTTGTTTTTGCTGATGTTTACCTATTACATTCGCCTGTACCTGTGTTTTTGTTTTTGCTGCTGTTTATCTATTACATTCGCTGTACCTGTGTTTTTGTTTTTGCTGCTGTTCACCTATTACCTTCGCCTGTTCCTGTGTTTTTGTTTTTGCCGCTGTTTACCTGCTACATTCGCCTGTACCTGTGTTTTTGTTTTTGCTGTTGTTTACCTATTACATTCGCCTGTTCTTGTGTTTTTGTTTTTGCCGCTGTTTACCTACTACATTCGCTTGTACCTGTGTTTTTGTCTTTGCTGCTGTTTACCTATTATATTTGCCTGTACCTGTGTGTCTGTTTTTGATGCTGTTTACCTATTGCCTCTGCCTGTTCTTGTGATTTTGTTTTTGCCACTGTGTACCTATTACGTTCGCCTGTACCTGTGTGTTTGTTTTTGCTTCTGTTTACCTATTACATTCGCCTGTTCTTGTGTATTTGTTTTTGCTGCTGTTTACCTATTACATTCGCCTGTTTCTGTGTTTTTGTTTTTGCTGCTGTTTACCTATTACATTCGCATGTACCTGTGTTTTTATTTTTGCTGCTGTTTACCTATTACATTCGCCTGTACCTGTGTTTTTGTTTTTGCTGCTGTTTACCTATTGCGTTCGCCTGTTCTTTTGTTTTTGTTTTTGCTGCTTTTTACATATTACATTCGCCTGTCTCTGTGTTTTTGTTTTTGCTGCTGTTTACCTATTACATTCGCCTGTACCTGTGTTTTTGTTTTTGCCTCTGTTTACCTATTACATTCGCCTGTACCTGTGATTTTGTTTTTGCTGCCGTTCGCCTATTACATTTACCTGTACCTGTGTTTTTGGTTTTGCTGCTGTTTATCTATTACATTCGCCTGTACCTGTGTTTTTGTCTTTGCTGATGTTTACCTATTACATTCGCCTGTACCTGTGTGTTTGTTTTTGCCTCTGTTTACCTGTTACCTTCGCCTGTTCCTGTGTTTTTGTTTTTGCTGCTGTTTACCTATTACATTCGCCTCTACCTGTGTTTTTATTTTTGCTGCTGTTTACCTATTAGTTTCGCCTGAACCTGTGTTTTTGTCTTTGCTGCTGTTTAACGGTTACATTTACCTGTACCTGTGTTTTTGGTTTTGCTGCTGTTTACATACAACATTCGCCTGTACCTGTGTTTTTGTCTTTGCTGCTGTTTACCTATTACATTCGCCTGTATCTGTGTTTTTGTTTTTGCTGCTGTTTAGCTATTACATTCGCCTGTACCTGTGTTTTTGTTTTTGCTGCTGTTTACATACAACATTCGTCTGTACCTGTGTTTTTGTTTTTGCCTCTGTTTACCTATTACATTCACCTGTATCTGTGTTTTTGTCTTTGCTGCTGTTTACCTGTTACATTCGCCTGTATATGTGTTTTTGTCTTTGCCGCTGTTTTCCTATTACATTCGCCTGTACCCGTGTTTTTGTTTTTGCTGCTGTTTACCTACTACATTCGCCTGTACCTGTGTTTTTGTTTTTGCCGCTGTTTACATATTACATTCGCCTGTATCTGTGTTTTTGTCTTTGCTGCTGTTTACCGATTACATTCGCCTGTGCCTGTGTTTTTCTTTTTGCTGCCGTTTGCCTATTACATTTACCTGTACCTGTGTTTTTGTTTTTGCTGCTGTTTACCTATTACATTCGCCTGTACCTGTGTTTTTGTTTTTGCTGCTGTTTACCTATTACATTCGCCTGTACCTGTGTTTTTGTCTTTGCTGATGTTTACCTATTACATTCGCCTGTACCTGTGTTTTTGTCTTTGCTGCTGTTTACCTAATACATTTGCCTGTACCTGTGTGTCTCTTTTTGCCACTGTTTACCTATTACCTTCGCCTGTTCCTGTGTTTTTGTTTTTTTCCGCTTTTTACCTACTACATTCGCCTGTTCCTGTGTTTTTGTCTTTGCTGCTGTTTACCTATTACTTTCGCCTGTACCTGTGTTTTTGTTTTTGCTGCTGTTTACCGATTACATTCGTCTGTACCTGTGTTTTTGTTTTTGCTGCTGCTTACCTATTACATTTGCCTGTACCTGTGTGTCTCTTTTTGCGACTGTTTACCTGTTACATTCGCCTGTTCCTGTGTTTTTGTTTTTGCCGCTGTTTACCTACTACATTCGCCTGTACCTGTGTTTTTGTCTTTCCTGCTGTTTACCTATTACATTCGCCTGTACCTGTGTTTTTGTTTTTGCTGATGTTGAACTATTATGTTCGCCTGTACCTGTGTTTTTGTTTTTGCCGCTGTTTACGTATTACATTCGCCTGTACCTGTGTTTTTGTTTTTGCTGCTGTTTACAAACTACATTCGCTTGTACCTGTGTTTTTGTCTTTGCTGCTGTTTACCTATTACATTTGCCTGTACCTGTGTGTCTGTTTTTGATGCTGTTTACCTATTGCCTTCGCCTGTTCTTGTGTTTTTGTTTTTGCCGCTGTTTACCTACTACATTCGCCTGAACCCGTGTTTTTGTTTTTGCCACTGTTTACCTATTACATTCGCCTGTAACCATGTTTTTGTTTTTGCCGCATTTTACCTATTACATTCGCCTGTACCTGTGTTTTTGTTTTTTCTGCTGTTTACCGATTACATTAGCCTGTACCCGTGTTTTTGTTTTTGCCGCTGTTTACCTATTACCTTCGCCTGTACCCGTGTTTTTGTTTTTGCCGCTGTTTACCTATTACATTCGCCTGTACCTGTGTTTTGTCTTTGGCGCTGTTTACCTATTACATTCGCCTGTACCTGTGTTTTTGTCTTTGCAGCTGTTTACCTATTACATTCGCCTGTACCCGTGCTTTTGTTTTTGCTGCTGTTTACCTATTACATTCGCCTATACCTGTGTTTTTGTTTTTGCTGCTGTTTACCTACTACATTCACCTGTACCTGTGTTTATATTTTTGCCGCTGTTTACCTACTACATTCGCTTGTACCTGTGTTTATATTTTTGCCGCTGATTACCTACTACATTCGTTTGTACCTGTGTTTTTGTTTTTGCTTCTGTTTACCTATTACATTCGCCTGTTCTTGTGTATTTGTTTTTGCTGCTGTTTACCTATTACATTCGCCTGTATCTGTGTTTTTGTTTTTGCTGCTGTTTACCTATTACATTCGCCTGTATCTGTGTTTTTGTTTTTGCCACTCTTTACCTACTACATTCGCCTGTACCTGTGTTTTTGTCTTTGCTGCTGTTTAGCTATTACATTCGCCTGTACCCGTGTTTTTGTTTTTGCCGCGGTTTACCTATTACATTCGCTTGTATCTGTGTTTTTGTTTTGGCTGCTGTTTACCTATTGCCTTCGCCTGTTCCTGTCTTTTTGTTTTTACCTCTGTTCACCTTCTACATTCACCTGTACCTGTGTTTTTGTTTTTTGCTGCTGTTTACCTATTACATTCGCCTGTACCCGTGTTTTTGTTTTTGCCGCTGTTTACCTACGACATTCGCCTGTACCTGTGTGTCTGTTTTTGCCGCTGTTTACCTATTACGTTCGTCTGTACCTGTGTTTTTGTCTTTGCTGCTGTTTACCTATTACATTCGCCTGTACCCGTGTTTTTGTTTTTGCCGCTGTTTACCTATTACATTCGCCTGTACCTGTGTTTTTGTCTTTGCCGCTGTTTACCTATTACATTCGCCTGTACCTGTGTTTTTGTTTTTGCCGCTCTTTACCTACTACATTCGCCTGTACCTGTGTTTTTGTCTTTGCTGCTGTTTACCTATTACATTCGCCTGTACCTGTGTTTTTGTTTTTGCCGCTGTTTACCTACTACATTCGCCTGTACCTGTGTTTTTGTCTATGCTGCTGTTTACCTATTACATTCGCCTGTATCTGTGTTTTTGTTTTTGCCGCTGTTTACCTACTACATTCGCCTGTACCTGTGTTTTTGTCTTTGCTGCTGTTTACCTATTACATTCGCCTGTGCCTGTGTTTTTGTTTTTGCTGCTGTTTACCTATTACATTCGCCTGTACCTGTGTTTTTGTTTTTGCCTCTGTTTACCTATTACATTCGCCTGTACCTGTGTTTTTGCTTTTGCTGCCGTTTACCTATTACATTCGCCTGAACCTGTGTTTTTGTGTTTGCCTCTGTTTACCTATTACATTCGCCTGTACCTGTGTTTTTGTCTTTGCTGCTGTTTACCTATTACATTGACCTGTACCTGTGTTTTTGTTTTTGCTGCTTTTTAGCGATTACATTTGCCTGTACCTGTGTTTTTGTCTTTGCTGCTGTTTACCTATTACATTCGCCTGTACCTGTGTTTTTGTTTTTGCTGATGTTTACCTATTACATTCGCCTGTACCTGTGTTTTTGTTTTTGCTGCTGTTTATCTATTACATTCGCTGTACCTGTGTTTTTGTTTTTGCTGCTGTTCACCTATTACCTTCGCCTGTTCCTGTGTTTTTGTTTTTGCCGCTGTTTACCTGCTACATTCGCCTGTACCTGTGTTTTTGTTTTTGCTGTTGTTTACCTATTACATTCGCCTGTTCTTGTGTTTTTGTTTTTGCCGCTGTTTACCTACTACATTCGCTTGTACCTGTGTTTTTGTCTTTGCTGCTGTTTACCTATTATATTTGCCTGTACCTGTGTGTCTGTTTTTGATGCTGTTTACCTATTGCCTCTGCCTGTTCTTGTGATTTTGTTTTTGCCACTGTGTACCTATTACGTTCGCCTGTACCTGTGTGTTTGTTTTTGCTTCTGTTTACCTATTACATTCGCCTGTTCTTGTGTATTTGTTTTTGCTGCTGTTTACCTATTACATTCGCCTGTTTCTGTGTTTTTGTTTTTGCTGCTGTTTACCTATTACATTCGCATGTACCTGTGTTTTTATTTTTGCTGCTGTTTACCTATTACATTCGCCTGTACCTGTGTTTTTGTTTTTGCTGCTGTTTACCTATTGCGTTCGCCTGTTCTTTTGTTTTTGTTTTTGCTGCTTTTTACATATTACATTCGCCTGTCTCTGTGTTTTTGTTTTTGCTGCTGTTTACCTATTACATTCGCCTGTACCTGTGTTTTTGTTTTTGCCTCTGTTTACCTATTACATTCGCCTGTACCTGTGATTTTGTTTTTGCTGCCGTTCGCCTATTACATTTACCTGTACCTGTGTTTTTGGTTTTGCTGCTGTTTATCTATTACATTCGCCTGTACCTGTGTTTTTGTCTTTGCTGATGTTTACCTATTACATTCGCCTGTACCTGTGTGTTTGTTTTTGCCTCTGTTTACCTGTTACCTTCGCCTGTTCCTGTGTTTTTGTTTTTGCTGCTGTTTACCTATTACATTCGCCTCTACCTGTGTTTTTATTTTTGCTGCTGTTTACCTATTAGTTTCGCCTGAACCTGTGTTTTTGTCTTTGCTGCTGTTTAACGGTTACATTTACCTGTACCTGTGTTTTTGGTTTTGCTGCTGTTTACATACAACATTCGCCTGTACCTGTGTTTTTGTCTTTGCTGCTGTTTACCTATTACATTCGCCTGTATCTGTGTTTTTGTTTTTGCTGCTGTTTAGCTATTACATTCGCCTGTACCTGTGTTTTTGTTTTTGCTGCTGTTTACATACAACATTCGTCTGTACCTGTGTTTTTGTTTTTGCCTCTGTTTACCTATTACATTCACCTGTATCTGTGTTTTTGTCTTTGCTGCTGTTTACCTGTTACATTCGCCTGTATATGTGTTTTTGTCTTTGCCGCTGTTTTCCTATTACATTCGCCTGTACCCGTGTTTTTGTTTTTGCTGCTGTTTACCTACTACATTCGCCTGTACCTGTGTTTTTGTTTTTGCCGCTGTTTACATATTACATTCGCCTGTATCTGTGTTTTTGTCTTTGCTGCTGTTTACCGATTACATTCGCCTGTGCCTGTGTTTTTCTTTTTGCTGCCGTTTGCCTATTACATTTACCTGTACCTGTGTTTTTGTTTTTGCTGCTGTTTACCTATTACATTCGCCTGTACCTGTGTTTTTGTTTTTGCTGCTGTTTACCTATTACATTCGCCTGTACCTGTGTTTTTGTCTTTGCTGATGTTTACCTATTACATTCGCCTGTACCTGTGTTTTTGTCTTTGCTGCTGTTTACCTAATACATTTGCCTGTACCTGTGTGTCTCTTTTTGCCACTGTTTACCTATTACCTTCGCCTGTTCCTGTGTTTTTGTTTTTTTCCGCTTTTTACCTACTACATTCGCCTGTTCCTGTGTTTTTGTCTTTGCTGCTGTTTACCTATTACTTTCGCCTGTACCTGTGTTTTTGTTTTTGCTGCTGTTTACCGATTACATTCGTCTGTACCTGTGTTTTTGTTTTTGCTGCTGCTTACCTATTACATTTGCCTGTACCTGTGTGTCTCTTTTTGCGACTGTTTACCTGTTACATTCGCCTGTTCCTGTGTTTTTGTTTTTGCCGCTGTTTACCTACTACATTCGCCTGTACCTGTGTTTTTGTCTTTCCTGCTGTTTACCTATTACATTCGCCTGTACCTGTGTTTTTGTTTTTGCTGATGTTTAACTATTATGTTCGCCTGTACCTGTGTTTTTGTTTTTGCCGCTGTTTACGTATTACATTCGCCTGTACCTGTGTTTTTGTTTTTGCTGCTGTTTACAAACTACATTCGCTTGTACCTGTGTTTTTGTCTTTGCTGCTGTTTACCTATTACATTTGCCTGTACCTGTGTGTCTGTTTTTGATGCTGTTTACCTATTGCCTTCGCCTGTTCTTGTGTTTTTGTTTTTGCCGCTGTTTACCTACTACATTCGCCTGAACCCGTGTTTTTGTTTTTGCCACTGTTTACCTATTACATTCGCCTGTAACCATGTTTTTGTTTTTGCCGCATTTTACCTATTACATTCGCCTGTACCTGTGTTTTTGTTTTTTCTGCTGTTTACCGATTACATTAGCCTGTACCCGTGTTTTTGTTTTTGCCGCTGTTTACCTATTACCTTCGCCTGTACCCGTGTTTTTGTTTTTGCCGCTGTTTACCTATTACATTCGCCTGTACCTGTGTTTTGTCTTTGGCGCTGTTTACCTATTACATTCGCCTGTACCTGTGTTTTTGTCTTTGCAGCTGTTTACCTATTACATTCGCCTGTACCCGTGCTTTTGTTTTTGCTGCTGTTTACCTATTACATTCGCCTATACCTGTGTTTTTGTTTTTGCTGCTGTTTACCTACTACATTCACCTGTACCTGTGTTTATATTTTTGCCGCTGTTTACCTACTACATTCGCTTGTACCTGTGTTTATATTTTTGCCGCTGATTACCTACTACATTCGTTTGTACCTGTGTTTTTGTTTTTGCTTCTGTTTACCTATTACATTCGCCTGTTCTTGTGTATTTGTTTTTGCTGCTGTTTACCTATTACATTCGCCTGTATCTGTGTTTTTGTTTTTGCTGCTGTTTACCTATTACATTCGCCTGTATCTGTGTTTTTGTTTTTGCCACTCTTTACCTACTACATTCGCCTGTACCTGTGTTTTTGTCTTTGCTGCTGTTTAGCTATTACATTCGCCTGTACCCGTGTTTTTGTTTTTGCCGCGGTTTACCTATTACATTCGCTTGTATCTGTGTTTTTGTTTTGGCTGCTGTTTACCTATTGCCTTCGCCTGTTCCTGTCTTTTTGTTTTTACCTCTGTTCACCTTCTACATTCACCTGTACCTGTGTTTTTGTTTTTTGCTGCTGTTTACCTATTACATTCGCCTGTACCCGTGTTTTTGTTTTTGCCGCTGTTTACCTACGACATTCGCCTGTACCTGTGTGTCTGTTTTTGCCGCTGTTTACCTATTACGTTCGTCTGTACCTGTGTTTTTGTCTTTGCTGCTGTTTACCTATTACATTCGCCTGTACCCGTGTTTTTGTTTTTGCCGCTGTTTACCTATTACATTCGCCTGTACCTGTGTTTTTGTCTTTGCCGCTGTTTACCTATTACATTCGCCTGTACCTGTGTTTTTGTTTTTGCCGCTCTTTACCTACTACATTCGCCTGTACCTGTGTTTTTGTCTTTGCTGCTGTTTACCTATTACATTCGCCTGTACCTGTGTTTTTGTTTTTGCCGCTGTTTACCTACTACATTCGCCTGTACCTGTGTTTTTGTCTATGCTGCTGTTTACCTATTACATTCGCCTGTATCTGTGTTTTTGTTTTTGCCGCTGTTTACCTACTACATTCGCCTGTACCTGTGTTTTTGTCTTTGCTGCTGTTTACCTATTACATTCGCCTGTGCCTGTGTTTTTGTTTTTGCTGCTGTTTACCTATTACATTCGCCTGTACCTGTGTTTTTGTTTTTGCCTCTGTTTACCTATTACATTCGCCTGTACCTGTGTTTTTGCTTTTGCTGCCGTTTACCTATTACATTCGCCTGAACCTGTGTTTTTGTGTTTGCCTCTGTTTACCTATTACATTCGCCTGTACCTGTGTTTTTGTCTTTGCTGCTGTTTACCTATTACATTGACCTGTACCTGTGTTTTTGTTTTTGCTGCTTTTTAGCGATTACATTTGCCTGTACCTGTGTTTTTGTCTTTGCTGCTGTTTACCTATTACATTCGCCTGTACCTGTGTTTTTGTTTTTGCTGATGTTTACCTATTACATTCGCCTGTACCTGTGTTTTTGTTTTTGCTGCTGTTTATCTATTACATTCGCTGTACCTGTGTTTTTGTTTTTGCTGCTGTTCACCTATTACCTTCGCCTGTTCCTGTGTTTTTGTTTTTGCCGCTGTTTACCTGCTACATTCGCCTGTACCTGTGTTTTTGTTTTTGCTGTTGTTTACCTATTACATTCGCCTGTTCTTGTGTTTTTGTTTTTGCCGCTGTTTACCTACTACATTCGCTTGTACCTGTGTTTTTGTCTTTGCTGCTGTTTACCTATTATATTTGCCTGTACCTGTGTGTCTGTTTTTGATGCTGTTTACCTATTGCCTCTGCCTGTTCTTGTGATTTTGTTTTTGCCACTGTGTACCTATTACGTTCGCCTGTACCTGTGTGTTTGTTTTTGCTTCTGTTTACCTATTACATTCGCCTGTTCTTGTGTATTTGTTTTTGCTGCTGTTTACCTATTACATTCGCCTGTTTCTGTGTTTTTGTTTTTGCTGCTGTTTACCTATTACATTCGCATGTACCTGTGTTTTTATTTTTGCTGCTGTTTACCTATTACATTCGCCTGTACCTGTGTTTTTGTTTTTGCTGCTGTTTACCTATTGCGTTCGCCTGTTCTTTTGTTTTTGTTTTTGCTGCTTTTTACATATTACATTCGCCTGTCTCTGTGTTTTTGTTTTTGCTGCTGTTTACCTATTACATTCGCCTGTACCTGTGTTTTTGTTTTTGCCTCTGTTTACCTATTACATTCGCCTGTACCTGTGATTTTGTTTTTGCTGCCGTTCGCCTATTACATTTACCTGTACCTGTGTTTTTGGTTTTGCTGCTGTTTATCTATTACATTCGCCTGTACCTGTGTTTTTGTCTTTGCTGATGTTTACCTATTACATTCGCCTGTACCTGTGTGTTTGTTTTTGCCTCTGTTTACCTGTTACCTTCGCCTGTTCCTGTGTTTTTGTTTTTGCTGCTGTTTACCTATTACATTCGCCTCTACCTGTGTTTTTATTTTTGCTGCTGTTTACCTATTAGTTTCGCCTGAACCTGTGTTTTTGTCTTTGCTGCTGTTTAACGGTTACATTTACCTGTACCTGTGTTTTTGGTTTTGCTGCTGTTTACATACAACATTCGCCTGTACCTGTGTTTTTGTCTTTGCTGCTGTTTACCTATTACATTCGCCTGTATCTGTGTTTTTGTTTTTGCTGCTGTTTAGCTATTACATTCGCCTGTACCTGTGTTTTTGTTTTTGCTGCTGTTTACATACAACATTCGTCTGTACCTGTGTTTTTGTTTTTGCCTCTGTTTACCTATTACATTCACCTGTATCTGTGTTTTTGTCTTTGCTGCTGTTTACCTGTTACATTCGCCTGTATATGTGTTTTTGTCTTTGCCGCTGTTTTCCTATTACATTCGCCTGTACCCGTGTTTTTGTTTTTGCTGCTGTTTACCTACTACATTCGCCTGTACCTGTGTTTTTGTTTTTGCCGCTGTTTACATATTACATTCGCCTGTATCTGTGTTTTTGTCTTTGCTGCTGTTTACCGATTACATTCGCCTGTGCCTGTGTTTTTCTTTTTGCTGCCGTTTGCCTATTACATTTACCTGTACCTGTGTTTTTGTTTTTGCTGCTGTTTACCTATTACATTCGCCTGTACCTGTGTTTTTGTTTTTGCTGCTGTTTACCTATTACATTCGCCTGTACCTGTGTTTTTGTCTTTGCTGATGTTTACCTATTACATTCGCCTGTACCTGTGTTTTTGTCTTTGCTGCTGTTTACCTAATACATTTGCCTGTACCTGTGTGTCTCTTTTTGCCACTGTTTACCTATTACCTTCGCCTGTTCCTGTGTTTTTGTTTTTTTCCGCTTTTTACCTACTACATTCGCCTGTTCCTGTGTTTTTGTCTTTGCTGCTGTTTACCTATTACTTTCGCCTGTACCTGTGTTTTTGTTTTTGCTGCTGTTTACCGATTACATTCGTCTGTACCTGTGTTTTTGTTTTTGCTGCTGCTTACCTATTACATTTGCCTGTACCTGTGTGTCTCTTTTTGCGACTGTTTACCTGTTACATTCGCCTGTTCCTGTGTTTTTGTTTTTGCCGCTGTTTACCTACTACATTCGCCTGTACCTGTGTTTTTGTCTTTCCTGCTGTTTACCTATTACATTCGCCTGTACCTGTGTTTTTGTTTTTGCTGATGTTGAACTATTATGTTCGCCTGTACCTGTGTTTTTGTTTTTGCCGCTGTTTACGTATTACATTCGCCTGTACCTGTGTTTTTGTTTTTGCTGCTGTTTACAAACTACATTCGCTTGTACCTGTGTTTTTGTCTTTGCTGCTGTTTACCTATTACATTTGCCTGTACCTGTGTGTCTGTTTTTGATGCTGTTTACCTATTGCCTTCGCCTGTTCTTGTGTTTTTGTTTTTGCCGCTGTTTACCTACTACATTCGCCTGAACCCGTGTTTTTGTTTTTGCCACTGTTTACCTATTACATTCGCCTGTAACCATGTTTTTGTTTTTGCCGCATTTTACCTATTACATTCGCCTGTACCTGTGTTTTTGTTTTTTCTGCTGTTTACCGATTACATTAGCCTGTACCCGTGTTTTTGTTTTTGCCGCTGTTTACCTATTACCTTCGCCTGTACCCGTGTTTTTGTTTTTGCCGCTGTTTACCTATTACATTCGCCTGTACCTGTGTTTTGTCTTTGGCGCTGTTTACCTATTACATTCGCCTGTACCTGTGTTTTTGTCTTTGCAGCTGTTTACCTATTACATTCGCCTGTACCCGTGCTTTTGTTTTTGCTGCTGTTTACCTATTACATTCGCCTATACCTGTGTTTTTGTTTTTGCTGCTGTTTACCTACTACATTCACCTGTACCTGTGTTTATATTTTTGCCGCTGTTTACCTACTACATTCGCTTGTACCTGTGTTTATATTTTTGCCGCTGATTACCTACTACATTCGTTTGTACCTGTGTTTTTGTTTTTGCTTCTGTTTACCTATTACATTCGCCTGTTCTTGTGTATTTGTTTTTGCTGCTGTTTACCTATTACATTCGCCTGTATCTGTGTTTTTGTTTTTGCTGCTGTTTACCTATTACATTCGCCTGTATCTGTGTTTTTGTTTTTGCCACTCTTTACCTACTACATTCGCCTGTACCTGTGTTTTTGTCTTTGCTGCTGTTTAGCTATTACATTCGCCTGTACCCGTGTTTTTGTTTTTGCCGCGGTTTACCTATTACATTCGCTTGTATCTGTGTTTTTGTTTTGGCTGCTGTTTACCTATTGCCTTCGCCTGTTCCTGTCTTTTTGTTTTTACCTCTGTTCACCTTCTACATTCACCTGTACCTGTGTTTTTGTTTTTTGCTGCTGTTTACCTATTACATTCGCCTGTACCCGTGTTTTTGTTTTTGCCGCTGTTTACCTACGACATTCGCCTGTACCTGTGTGTCTGTTTTTGCCGCTGTTTACCTATTACGTTCGTCTGTACCTGTGTTTTTGTCTTTGCTGCTGTTTACCTATTACATTCGCCTGTACCCGTGTTTTTGTTTTTGCCGCTGTTTACCTATTACATTCGCCTGTACCTGTGTTTTTGTCTTTGCCGCTGTTTACCTATTACATTCGCCTGTACCTGTGTTTTTGTTTTTGCCGCTCTTTACCTACTACATTCGCCTGTACCTGTGTTTTTGTCTTTGCTGCTGTTTACCTATTACATTCGCCTGTACCTGTGTTTTTGTTTTTGCCGCTGTTTACCTACTACATTCGCCTGTACCTGTGTTTTTGTCTATGCTGCTGTTTACCTATTACATTCGCCTGTATCTGTGTTTTTGTTTTTGCCGCTGTTTACCTACTACATTCGCCTGTACCTGTGTTTTTGTCTTTGCTGCTGTTTACCTATTACATTCGCCTGTGCCTGTGTTTTTGTTTTTGCTGCTGTTTACCTATTACATTCGCCTGTACCTGTGTTTTTGTTTTTGCCTCTGTTTACCTATTACATTCGCCTGTACCTGTGTTTTTGCTTTTGCTGCCGTTTACCTATTACATTCGCCTGAACCTGTGTTTTTGTGTTTGCCTCTGTTTACCTATTACATTCGCCTGTACCTGTGTTTTTGTCTTTGCTGCTGTTTACCTATTACATTGACCTGTACCTGTGTTTTTGTTTTTGCTGCTTTTTAGCGATTACATTTGCCTGTACCTGTGTTTTTGTCTTTGCTGCTGTTTACCTATTACATTCGCCTGTACCTGTGTTTTTGTTTTTGCTGATGTTTACCTATTACATTCGCCTGTACCTGTGTTTTTGTTTTTGCTGCTGTTTATCTATTACATTCGCTGTACCTGTGTTTTTGTTTTTGCTGCTGTTCACCTATTACCTTCGCCTGTTCCTGTGTTTTTGTTTTTGCCGCTGTTTACCTGCTACATTCGCCTGTACCTGTGTTTTTGTTTTTGCTGTTGTTTACCTATTACATTCGCCTGTTCTTGTGTTTTTGTTTTTGCCGCTGTTTACCTACTACATTCGCTTGTACCTGTGTTTTTGTCTTTGCTGCTGTTTACCTATTATATTTGCCTGTACCTGTGTGTCTGTTTTTGATGCTGTTTACCTATTGCCTCTGCCTGTTCTTGTGATTTTGTTTTTGCCACTGTGTACCTATTACGTTCGCCTGTACCTGTGTGTTTGTTTTTGCTTCTGTTTACCTATTACATTCGCCTGTTCTTGTGTATTTGTTTTTGCTGCTGTTTACCTATTACATTCGCCTGTTTCTGTGTTTTTGTTTTTGCTGCTGTTTACCTATTACATTCGCATGTACCTGTGTTTTTATTTTTGCTGCTGTTTACCTATTACATTCGCCTGTACCTGTGTTTTTGTTTTTGCTGCTGTTTACCTATTGCGTTCGCCTGTTCTTTTGTTTTTGTTTTTGCTGCTTTTTACATATTACATTCGCCTGTCTCTGTGTTTTTGTTTTTGCTGCTGTTTACCTATTACATTCGCCTGTACCTGTGTTTTTGTTTTTGCCTCTGTTTACCTATTACATTCGCCTGTACCTGTGATTTTGTTTTTGCTGCCGTTCGCCTATTACATTTACCTGTACCTGTGTTTTTGGTTTTGCTGCTGTTTATCTATTACATTCGCCTGTACCTGTGTTTTTGTCTTTGCTGATGTTTACCTATTACATTCGCCTGTACCTGTGTGTTTGTTTTTGCCTCTGTTTACCTGTTACCTTCGCCTGTTCCTGTGTTTTTGTTTTTGCTGCTGTTTACCTATTACATTCGCCTCTACCTGTGTTTTTATTTTTGCTGCTGTTTACCTATTAGTTTCGCCTGAACCTGTGTTTTTGTCTTTGCTGCTGTTTAACGGTTACATTTACCTGTACCTGTGTTTTTGGTTTTGCTGCTGTTTACATACAACATTCGCCTGTACCTGTGTTTTTGTCTTTGCTGCTGTTTACCTATTACATTCGCCTGTATCTGTGTTTTTGTTTTTGCTGCTGTTTAGCTATTACATTCGCCTGTACCTGTGTTTTTGTTTTTGCTGCTGTTTACATACAACATTCGTCTGTACCTGTGTTTTTGTTTTTGCCTCTGTTTACCTATTACATTCACCTGTATCTGTGTTTTTGTCTTTGCTGCTGTTTACCTGTTACATTCGCCTGTATATGTGTTTTTGTCTTTGCCGCTGTTTTCCTATTACATTCGCCTGTACCTGTGTTTTTGTTTTTGCTGCTGTTTACCTATTACATTTGCCTGTACCTGTGTTTTTGTCTTTTCCGCTGTTGACCTACTACATTCGCCTGTACCCGTGTTTTTGTTTTTGCTGCTGTTTACCTATTACATTCGCCTGTCCCTGTGTTTTTGTTTTTGCCGCTGTTTACATATTACATTCGCCTGTATCTGTGTTTTTGTCTTTGCTGCTGTTTACCGATTACATTCGCCTGTGCCTGTGTTTTTGTTTTTGCTGCCGTTTGCCTATTACATTTACCTGTACCTGTGTTTTTGTTTTTGCTGCTGTTTACCTATTACATTCGCCTGTACCTGTGTTTTTGTTTTTGCTGCTGTTTACCTATTACATTCGCCTGTACCTGTGTTTTTGTCTTTGCTGATGTTTACCTATTACATTCGCCTGTACCTGTGTTTTTGTCTTTGCTGCTGTTTACCTAATACATTTGCCTGTACCTGTGTGTCTCTTTTTGCCACTGTTTACCTATTACCTTCGCCTGTTCCTGTGTTTTTGTTTTTTTCCGCTTTTTACCTACTACATTCGCCTGTTCCTGTGTTTTTGTCTTTGCTGCTGTTTACCTATTACATTCGCCTGTACCTGTGTTTTTGTTTTTGCTGCTGTTTACCGATTACATTCGTCTGTACCTGTGTTTTTGTTTTTGCTGCTGCTTACCTATTACATTTGCCTGTACCTGTGTGTCTCTTTTTGCGACTGTTTACCTGTTACATTCGCCTGTTCCTGTGTTTTTGTTTTTGATGCTGTTTACCTACTACATTCGCCTGTACCTGTGTTTTTGTCTTTCCTGCTGTTTACCTATTACATTCGCCTGTACCTGTGTTTTTGTTTTTGCTGATGTTGAACTATTATGTTCGCCTGTACCTGTGTTTTTGTTTTTGCCGCTGTTTACGTATTACATTCGCCTGTACCTGTGTTTTTGTTTTTGCTGCTGTTTACAAACTACATTCGCTTGTACCTGTGTTTTTGTCTTTGCTGCTGTTTACCTATTACATTTGCCTGTACCTGTGTGTCTGTTTTTGATGCTGTTTACCTATTGCCTTCGCCTGTTCTTGTGTTTTTGTTTTTGCCGCTGTTTACCTACTACATTCGCCTGAACCCGTGTTTTTGTTTTTGCCACTGTTTACCTATTACATTCGCCTGTAACCATGTTTTTGTTTTTGCCGCATTTTACCTATTACATTCGCCTGTACCTGTGTTTTTGTTTTTTCTGCTGTTTACCGATTACATTAGCCTGTACCCGTGTTTTTGTTTTTGCCGCTGTTTACCTATTACCTTCGCCTGTACCCGTGTTTTTGTTTTTGCCGCTGTTTACCTATTACATTCGCCTGTACCTGTGTTTTGTCTTTGGCGCTGTTTACCTATTACATTCGCCTGTACCTGTGTTTTTGTCTTTGCAGCTGTTTACCTATTACATTCGCCTGTACCCGTGCTTTTGTTTTTGCTGCTGTTTACCTATTACATTCGCCTATACCTGTGTTTTTGTTTTTGCTGCTGTTTACCTACTACATTCGCCTGTACCTGTGTTTATATTTTTGCCGCTGTTTACCTATTACATTCGCCTGTACCCGTGCTTTTGTTTTTGCTGCTGTTTACCTATTACATTCGCCTGTACCTGTGTTTTTGTTTTTGCTGCTGTTTACCTACTACATTCGCTTGTACCTGTGTTTATATTTTTGCCGCTGATTACCTACTACATTCGTTTGTACCTGTGTTTTTGTTTTTGCTTCTGTTTACCTATTACATTCGCCTGTTCTTGTGTATTTGTTTTTACTGCTGTTTACCTATTACATTCGCCTGTATCTGTGTTTTTGTTTTTGCTGCTGTTTACCTATTACATTCGCCTGTATCTGTGTTTTTGTTTTTGCCACTCTTTACCTACTACATTCGCCTGTACCTGTGTTTTTGTCTTTGCTGCTGTTTAGCTATTACATTCGCCTGTACCCGTGTTTTTGTGTTTGCCGCGGTTTACCTATTACATTCGCTTGTATCTGTGTTTTTGTTTTGGCTGCTGTTTACCTATTGCCTTCGCCTGTTCCTGTCTTTTTGTTTTTACCTCTGTTCACCTTCTACATTCACCTGTACCTGTGTTTTTGTTTTTTGCTGCTGTTTACCTATTACATTCGCCTGTACCCGTGTTTTTGTTTTTGCCGCTGTTTACCTACGACATTCGCCTGTACCTGTGTGTCTGTTTTTGCCGCTGTTTACCTATTACGTTCGTCTGTACCTGTGTTTTTGTCTTTGCTGCTGTTTACCTATTACATTCGCCTGTACCCGTGTTTTTGTTTTTGCCGCTGTTAACCTATTACATTCGCCTGTACCTGTGTTTTTGTCTTTGCCGCTGTTTACCTATTACATTCGCCTGTACCTGTGTTTTTGTTTTTGCCGCTCTTTACCTACTACATTCGCCTGTACCTGTGTTTTTGTCTTTGCTGCTGTTTACCTATTACATTCGCCTGTCCCTGTGTTTTTGTTTTTGCCGCTGTTTACCTACTACATTCGCCTGTACCTGTGTTTTTGTCTATGCTGCTGTTTACCTATTACATTCGCCTGTATCTGTGTTTTTGTTTTTGCCGCTGTTTACCTACTACATTCGCCTGTACCTGTGTTTTTGTCTTTGCTGCTGTTTACCTATTACATTCGCCTGTGCCTGTGTTTTTGTTTTTGCTGCTGTTTACCTATTACATTCGCCTGTACCTGTGTTTTTGTTTTTGCCTCTGTTTACCTATTACATTCGCCTGTACCTGTGTTTTTGTTTTTGCTGCCGTTTACCTATTACATTTGCCTGAACCTGTGTTTTTGTGTTTGCCTCTGTTTACCTATTACATTCGCCTGTATCTGTGTTTTCGTTTTTGCTGCTGTTAATCTATTGCATTTGCCTGTACCTGTGTTTTTGTCTTTGCTGCTGTTTACCTATTACATTGACCTGTACCTGTGTTTTTGTTTTTGCTGATGTTTAGCGATTACATTTGCCTGTACCTGTGTTTTTGTCTTTGCTGCTGTTTACCTATTACATTCGCCTGTACCTGTGTTTTTGTTTTTGCTGATGTTTACCTATTACATTCGCCTGTACCTGTGTTTTTGTTTTTGCTGCTGTTTACCTATTACATTCGCTGTACCTGTGTTTTTGTTTTTGCTGCTGTTCACCTATTACCTTCGCCTGTTCCTGTGTATTTGTTTTTGCCGCTGTTTACCTGCTACATTCGCCTGTACCTGTGTTTTTGTTTTTGCTGTTGTTTACCTATTACATTCGCCTGTTCTTGTGTTTTTGTTTTTGCCGCTGTTTACCTATTACATTCGCCTGTACCTGTGTTTTTGTTTTTGCTGCTGTTTACCTATTACATTCGCCTGTACCTGTGTTTTTGTTTTTGCCTCTGTTTACCTATTACATTTACCTGTACCTGTGCTTTTGTTTTTGCTGCTGTTTACCTATTACATTTACCTGTATCTGTGTTTTTGTTTTTGCTGATGTTTACCTATTACATTCGCCTGTACCTGTGTTTTTGTTTTTGCTGCTGTTTCCCTCTTACATTTGCCTCTACCTGTGTTTTTGTTTTTACTGCTGTTTAGCTATTACATTCGCCTGTACCTGTGTTTTTGTTTTTACTGCTGTTTACCTAGTACATTTGCCTGTACCTGTGTGTCTGTTTTTGCTGCTGTTTACCTATTGCCTTCGACTGTTCTTGTGTTTTTATTTTTGCCGCTGTTTACCTATTACATTCGCCTGTGCCTGTGTTTTTGTTTTTGCTGCTGTTTACCTATTACATTCGCCTGTACCTGTGTTTTTGTTTTTGCCTCTGTTTACCTATTACATTCGCCTGTACCTGTGTTTTTGTTTTTGCTGCTGTTTACCTATTACATTCGCCTGTACCTGTGTTTTTGTCTTTGCTGCTGTTTACCTATTACATTCGCCTGTACCTGTGTTTTTGTTTTTGCTGCTGTTTACCTATTACATTCGCCTGTTCCTGTGTTTTTGTCTTTGCTGCTGTTTACCTATTACATTTACCTGTATCTGTGTTTTTGTTTTTGCTGCTGTTTGCCTATTACATTCACCTGTATCTGTGTGTCTGTTTTTGCTGTTTACCTATTACATTCGCCTGTACCTGTGTTTTTGTCTTTGCTGCTGTTTACCTATTACATTCGCCTGTACCTGTGTTTTTGTTTTTGCTGCTGTTTACCTATCACCTTCGCCTGTACCTGTGTTTTTGTTTTTGCCGCTGTTTACCTACTACATTCGCCTGTTCCTGTGTTTTTGTCTTTGCTGCTGTTTAGCTATTACATTCGCCTGTACCTGTGTGTCTGTTTTTGCGGCTGTTTACCTGTTACATTCGCCTGTAGCTGTGTTTTTGTTTCTGCCGCTGTTTACCTATTACATTCGCCTGTACCTGTGTTTTTGTCTTTGCTGCTGTTTACCTATTACATTCGCCTGTACCTGTGTTTTTGTTTTTGCTGCTGTTTACCTATTACATTCGCCTGTTCCTGTGTTTTTGTCTTTGCTGCTGTTTACCTATTACATTCGCCTGTACCTGTGTTTTTGTTTTTGCTGCTGTTTGCCTATTACATTCACCTGTATCTGTGTGTCTGTTTTTGCTGTTTACCTATTACATTCGCCTGTACCTGTGTTTTTGTCTTTGCTGCTGTTTACCTATTACATTCGCCTGTACCTGTGTTTTTGTTTTTGCTGCTGTTTACCTATCACCTTCGCCTGTACCTGTGTTTTTGTTTTTGCCGCTGTTTACCTACTACATTCGCCTGTTCCTGTGTTTTTGTCTTTGCTGCTGTTTAGCTATTACATTCGCCTGTACCTGTGTGTCTGTTTTTGCTGCTGTTTACCTATTACATTCGCCTGTAGCTGTGTTTTTGTTTCTGCCGCTGTTTAGCTATTACATTTGCCTCTACCTGTGTTTTTGTCTTTGCTGGTGTTTACCTATTACATTTGCCTGTACCTGTGTTTTTGTCTTTGCTGCTGTTTACCTATTACAATTGCCTGTACCTGTGTGTTTGTTTTTGCCTCTGTTTACCTATTACCTTCGCCTGTTCCTGTGTTTTTGTTTTTGCTGCTGTTTACCTATTACATTCGCCTGTACCTGTGTTTTTGTTTTTGCTACTGTTTGCCTATTACATTCGCCTGAACCTGTGTTTTTGTCTTTGCTGCTGTTTACCGGTTACATTTACCTGTACCTGTGTTTTTGGTTTTGCTGCTGTTTACGTACAACATTCGTCTGTACCTGTGTTTTTGGTTTTGCTGCTGTTTACCTACTAAATTCGCCTGTACCTGTGTGTCTGTTTGTGCAGCTGTTTACCTATTGCCTTCGCCTGTTCTTGTGTTTTTGTTTTTGCCGCTGTTTACCTATTACATTCGCCTGTACCTGTGTTTTTGTTTTTGCTGCTGTTTACCTATTACATTCGCCTGTACCTGTGTTTTTGTTTTTGCTGCTGATTACCGGTTACATTTACCTGTACCTGTGTTTTTGGTTTTGCTGCTGTTTACATACAACATTCGTCTGTACCTGTGTTTTTGTTTTTGCTGCTGTTTACCTACAAAATTCGCCTGTACCTGTGTGTCTGTTTTTGCTGCTGTTTACCTATTACATTCGACTGTACCTGTGTTTTTGTCTTTGCTGCTGTTTACCTATTACATTCGCCTGTACCTGTGTTTTTGTTTTTGCTGCTGTTTACCTATCACCTTCGCCTGTACCTGTGTTTTTGGTTTTGCCGCTGTTTACCTACTACATTCGCCTGTTCCTGTGTTTTTGTCTTTGCTGCTGTTTAGCTATTACATTCGCCTGTACCTGTGTGTCTGTTTTTGCGGCTGTTTACCTATTACATTCGCCTGTAGCTGTGTTTTTGTTTTTGCTGCTGTTTACCTATTACATTCGCCTGTACCTGTGTTTTTGTTTTTGCTGCTGTTTACCTATTACATTCGCCTGTACCTGTGTGTTTGTTTTTGCCTCTGTTTACCTATTACCTTCGCCTGTTCCTGTGTTTTTGTTTTTGCTGCTGTTTACCTATTACATTCGCCTGTACCTGTGTTTTTGTTTTTGCTGCTGTTTACCTATTACATTCGCCTGAACCTGTGTTTTTGTCTTTGCTGCTGTTTACCGGTTACATTTACCTGTACCTGTGTTTTTGGTTTTGCTGCTGTTTACGTACAACATTCGTCTGTACCTGTGTTTTTGTTTTTGCTGCTGTTTACCTACTAAATTCACCTGTACCTGTGTGTCTGTTTGTGCAGCTGTTTACCTATTTCCTTCGCCTGTTATTGTGTTTTTGTTTTTGCCGCTGTTTACCTATTACATTCGCCTGTACCTGTGTTTTTGTTTTTGCTGCTGTTTACCTATTACATTCGCCTGTACCTGTGTTTTTGTTTTTGATGCTGATTACCGGTTACATTTACCTGTACCTGTGTTTTTGGTTTTGCTGCTGTTTACCTACAAAATTCGCCTGTACCTGTGTTTTTGTTTTTGCTGCTGTTTACCTATTACATTCGACTGTACCTGTGTTTTTGTCTTTGCTGCTGTTTACCTATTACATTCGCCTGTACCTGTTTGTCTGTCTTTGCCGCTGTTTACCCATTACCTTCGCCTTTTCCTGTGTTTTTGTGTTTGCCTCTGTTTACCTACTACATTCACCTGTACCTGTGTTTTTGTTTTTACTCTGTTTACCTATTACATTCGCCTGTACCTGTGTTTTTGTTTTTGCTGCTGTTAACATTTTACATTCGCCTGTATCTGTATTTTTGTTTTTGCTGCTGTTTACCTGTTACATTCGCCTGTAACTGTGTTCTCTGTTTTTGCTGCTGTTTACCTAGTACATTCGCCTGTACTTGTGTTTTTGTTTTTTCCGCTGTTTACCTATTACATTTGCCTGTACCTGTGTTTTTGTTTTTGCTGCTGTTTACCTATTACATTCGCCTGTACCTGTGTTTTTGTCTTTGCTGCTGTTTACCTATTACATTCGCCTGTACCTGTGCTTTTGTCTTTGCTGCAGTTTACCGGTTACATTTACCTGTACCTGTGTTTTTGGTTTTGCTGCTGTTTTCATACAACATTCGTCTGTACCTGTGTTTTTGTTTTTGCTGCTGTTTACCTACTAAATTCGCCTGTACCTGTGTGTCTGTTTTTGCAGCTGTTTACCTATTGCCTTCGCCTGTTCTTGTGTTTTTGTTTTTGCCCCTGTTTACCTATTACATTCGCCTGTACCTGTGTTTTTGTTTTTGCCGCTGTTTACCTATTACATTTAACTGTACCTGTGTTTTTGTTTTTGCTGCTGTTTACCTATTACATTCGCCTGTACCTGTGCTTTTGTTTTTGCTGCTGTTTACCTATTACATTTACCTGTATCTGTGTTTTTGTTTTTGGTGCTGTTTACCTATTACATTCGTCTGTACCTGTGTTTTTGTTTTTGCTGCTGTTTACCTCTTACATTTACCTGTACCTGTGTTTTTGTTTTTGCTGCTGTTTACCTATTACATTCGCCTGTTCCTGTGTTTTTGTTTTTGCTGCAGTTTACCTATTACATTCGCCTGTACCTGTGTTTTTGTTTTTGCTGCTGATTACCTATTACATTCGTCTGTACCTGTGTTTTTGTTTTTGCTGCTGTTTACCGGTTACATTCGCCTGTACCTGTGTTTTTGGTTTTGCTGCTGTTTACATACAACAATCGTCTGTACCTATGTTTTTGTTTTTGCTGCTGTTTACCTACTAAATTCGCCTGTACCTGTGTGTCTGTTTGTGCAGCTGTTTACCTATTGCCTTCGCTTGTTCTTGTGTTTTTGTTTTTGCCGCTTTTTACCTATTACATTCGCCTGTACCTGTGTTTTTGTTTTTGCTGCTGTTTACCTATTACATTCGCCTGTACCTGTGTTTTTGTTTTTGCCTCTGTTTACCTACTAAATTCGCCTGTACCTGTGTGTCTGTTTTTGCAGCTGTTTACCTATTGCCTTCGCCTGTTCTTGTGTTTTTGTTTTTGCCGCTGTTTACCTATTACATTCGCCTGTACCTGTGTTTTTGTTTTTGCTGCTGTTTACCTATTACATTCGCCTGTACCTGTGTTTTTGGTTTTGCCTCTGTTTACCTATTACATTTAACTGTACCTGTGTTTTTGTTTTTGCCTCTGTTTACCTATTACATTTAACTGTACCTGTGTTTTTGTTTTTGCTGCTGTTTACCTATTACATTCGCCTGTACCTGTGCTTTTGTTTTTGCTGCTGTTTACCTATTACATTTATCTGTATCTGTGTTTTTGTTTTTGGTGCTGTTTACCTATTACATTCGTCTGTACCTGTGTTTTTGTTTTTGCTGCTGTTTACCTCTTACATTTACCTGTACCTGTGTTTTTGTTTTTGCTGCTGATTACCGGTTACATTTACCTGTACCTGTGTTTTTGGTTTTGCTGCTGTTTACATACAACAATCGTCTGTACCTGTGTTTTTGTTTTTGCTGCTGTTTACCTACTAAATTCGCCTGTACCTGTGTGTCTGTTTTTGCAGCTTTTTACCTATTGCCTTCGCCTGTTCCTGTGGTTTGTTTTTGCAGCTTTTTACCTATTACGTTCGCCTGTATCTGTGTTTTTGTTTTTGCTGCTGTTTACCTATTACATTAGCCTGTACCTGTGTTTTTGTTTTTGCCTCTGTTTACCTATTGCATTCGCCTGTACCCGTGTTTTTGTATTTGCTGCCGTTTGCCTATTACATTTACCTGTACCTGTGTTTTTGTTTTTGCTGCTGTTTACCTATTACATTCGCCTGTACCTGTGTTTTTGTCTTTGCTGATGTTTACCTATTACATTCGCCTGTACCTGTGTTTTTGTCTTTGCTGCTGTTTACCTATTACATTTACCTGTACCTGTGTTTTTGGTTTTGCTGCTGTTTACCTGTTACATTTACCTGTACCTGTGTTTTTGGTTTTGCTGCTGTTTATCTATTACATTCGCCTGTACCTGTGTTTTTGTCTTTGCTGATGTTTACCTATTACATTCGCCTGTACCTGTGTTTTTGTCTTTGCTGCTGTTTACCTATTACATTTGCCTGTACTTGTGTGTCTCTTTTTGCCACTGTTTACCTATTACCTTCGCCTGTTCCTGTGTTTTTGTTTTATTCCGCTTTTTACCTACTACATTCGCCTGTTCCTGTGTTTTTGTCTTTGCTGCTGTTTACCATTTACATTCGCCTGTACCTGTGTTTTTGTTTTTGCTGCTGTTTACCGATTACATTCGTCTGTACCTGTGTTTTTGTTTTTGCTGCTGCTTACCTATTACATTTGCCTGTACCTGTGTGTCTCTTTTTGTGACTGTTTACCTATTACATTCGCCTGTATCTGTGTTTTTGTTTTTGATGCTGTTTACCTACTACATTCGCCTGTACCTGTGTTTTTGTCTTTCCTGCTGTTTACCTATTACATTCGCCTGTACCTGTGTTTTTGTTTTTGCTGATGTTTAACTATTATGTTCGCCTGTACCTGTGTTTTTGTATTTGCCGCTGTTTACGTATTACATTCACCTGTACCTGTGTTTTTGTCTTTGCTGCTGTTTACCTACTACATTCGCTTGTACCTGTGTTTTTGTCTTTGCTGCTGTTTACCTATTACATTTGCCTGTACCTGTGTGTCTGTTTTTGATGCTGTTTACCTATTGCCTTCGCCTGTTCTTGTGTTTTTGTTTTTGCCGCTGTTTACGTATTACATTCGCCTGTACCTGTGTTTTTGTTTTTGCTGCTGTTTATCTATTACATTCGCCTGTTCGTGTGTTTTTGCTTTTGCCGCTGTTTACCTATTACATTCGCCTGTACCGCTGTTTTTGTTTTTGCTGCTCTTTACCTACTACATTCGCCTGTACCTGTGTTTTTGGTTTCGCTGCTGTTTACCTACTACATTCGCTTTTACCTGTGTTTTTGTTTTATCCGCTGTTTACCTATTACATTCGCCTGTACCGGTGTTTTTGTTTTTGCTGCTGTTTACCTATTACCTTTGTCTGTTCCTCTGTTTTTGTTTATTCCTCTGTTCACCTACTACATTCGCCTGTACCTGTGTTTCTGTTTTTCCTGCTGTTTACCTATTACATTCGCCTGTACCTGTGTTTCTGTTTTTCCTGCTGTTTACCTATTACCTTTGTCTGTTCCTCTGTTTTTGTTTATTCCTCTGTTCACCTACTACATTCGCCTGTACCTGAGTTTTTGTTTTTGCTGCTGTTTACCTACTACATTCGCCTGTACCTGTGTTTTTGTTTTTGCTGCTGTTTACCTACTACATTCGCCTGTCCCTGTGTTTTTGTCTTTGCCGCTGTTTACCTACTACATTCGCCTGTACCCGTGTTTTTGTTTTTGCTGCTGTTTAACTACTACATTCGCCTGTACCTGTGTTTTTGTTTTTGCTGCTGTTTACCTACTACATTCGCCTGTACCTGTGTTTTTGTTTTTGCTGCTGTTTACCTCTTACATTTACCTGTACCTGTGTTTTTGTTTTTGCTGCTGATTATCGGTTACATTTACCTGTACCTGTGTTTTTGGTTTTGCTGCTGTTTACATACAACAATCGTCTGTACCTGTGCTTTTGTTTTTGCTGCTGTTTACCTACTAAATTCGCCTGTACCTGTGTGTCTGTTTTTGCAGCTTTTTACCTATTGCCTTCGCCTGTTCTTGTGTTTTTGTTTTTGCCGCTGTTTACCTATTACATTCGCCTGTACCTGTGTTTTTGTTTTTGCTGCTGGTTACCTATTACATTCGCCTGTACCTGTGTTTTTGTTTTTGCCTCTGTTTACCTATTACATTTAACTGTACCTGTGTTTTTGTTTTTGCTGCTGTTTACCTATTACATTCGCCTGTACCTGTGCTTTTGTTTTTGCTGCTGTTTACCTATTACATTTACCTGTATCTGTGTTTTTGTTTTTGGTGCTGTTTACCTATTACATTCGTCTGTACCTGTGTTTTTGTTTTTGCTGCTGTTTACCTCTTACATTTACCTGTACCTGTGTTTTTGTTTTTGCTGCTGATTACCGGTTACATTTACCTGTACCTGTGTTTTTGGTTTTGCTGCTGTTTACATACAACAATCGTCTGTACCTGTGTTTTTGTTTTTGCTGCTGTTTACCTACTAAATTCGCCTGTACCTGTGTGTCTGTTTTTGCAGCTTTTTACCTATTGCCTTCGCCTGTTCCTGTGGTTTGTTTTTGCAGCTTTTTACCTATTACGTTCGCCTGTATCTGTGTTTTTGTTTTTGCTGCTGTTTACCTATTACATTAGCCTGTACCTGTGTTTTTGTTTTTGCCTCTGTTTACCTATTGCATTCGCCTGTACCCGTGTTTTTGTATTTGCTGCCGTTTGCCTATTACATTTACCTGTACCTGTGTTTTTGTTTTTGCTGCTGTTTACCTATTACATTCGCCTGTACCTGTGTTTTTGTCTTTGCTGATGTTTACCTATTACATTCGCCTGTACCTGTGTTTTTGTCTTTGCTGCTGTTTACCTATTACATTTACCTGTACCTGTGTTTTTGGTTTTGCTGCTGTTTACCTGTTACATTTACCTGTACCTGTGTTTTTGGTTTTGCTGCTGTTTATCTATTACATTCGCCTGTACCTGTGTTTTTGTCTTTGCTGATGTTTACCTATTACATTCGCCTGTACCTGTGTTTTTGTCTTTGCTGCTGTTTACCTATTACATTTGCCTGTACTTGTGTGTCTCTTTTTGCCACTGTTTACCTATTACCTTCGCCTGTTCCTGTGTTTTTGTTTTATTCCGCTTTTTACCTACTACATTCGCCTGTTCCTGTGTTTTTGTCTTTGCTGCTGTTTACCATTTACATTCGCCTGTACCTGTGTTTTTGTTTTTGCTGCTGTTTACCGATTACATTCGTCTGTACCTGTGTTTTTGTTTTTGCTGCTGCTTACCTATTACATTTGCCTGTACCTGTGTGTCTCTTTTTGTGACTGTTTACCTATTACATTCGCCTGTATCTGTGTTTTTGTTTTTGATGCTGTTTACCTACTACATTCGCCTGTACCTGTGTTTTTGTCTTTCCTGCTGTTTACCTATTACATTCGCCTGTACCTGTGTTTTTGTTTTTGCTGATGTTTAACTATTATGTTCGCCTGTACCTGTGTTTTTGTATTTGCCGCTGTTTACGTATTACATTCACCTGTACCTGTGTTTTTGTCTTTGCTGCTGTTTACCTACTACATTCGCTTGTACCTGTGTTTTTGTCTTTGCTGCTGTTTACCTATTACATTTGCCTGTACCTGTGTGTCTGTTTTTGATGCTGTTTACCTATTGCCTTCGCCTGTTCTTGTGTTTTTGTTTTTGCCGCTGTTTACGTATTACATTCGCCTGTACCTGTGTTTTTGTTTTTGCTGCTGTTTATCTATTACATTCGCCTGTTCGTGTGTTTTTGCTTTTGCCGCTGTTTACCTATTACATTCGCCTGTACCGCTGTTTTTGTTTTTGCTGCTCTTTACCTACTACATTCGCCTGTACCTGTGTTTTTGGTTTCGCTGCTGTTTACCTACTACATTCGCTTTTACCTGTGTTTTTGTTTTATCCGCTGTTTACCTATTACATTCGCCTGTACCGGTGTTTTTGTTTTTGCTGCTGTTTACCTATTACCTTTGTCTGTTCCTCTGTTTTTGTTTATTCCTCTGTTCACCTACTACATTCGCCTGTACCTGTGTTTCTGTTTTTCCTGCTGTTTACCTATTACATTCGCCTGTACCTGTGTTTCTGTTTTTCCTGCTGTTTACCTATTACCTTTGTCTGTTCCTCTGTTTTTGTTTATTCCTCTGTTCACCTACTACATTCGCCTGTACCTGAGTTTTTGTTTTTGCTGCTGTTTACCTACTACATTCGCCTGTACCTGTGTTTTTGTTTTTGCTGCTGTTTACCTACTACATTCGCCTGTCCCTGTGTTTTTGTCTTTGCCGCTGTTTACCTACTACATTCGCCTGTACCCGTGTTTTTGTTTTTGCTGCTGTTTAACTACTACATTCGCCTGTACCTGTGTTTTTGTTTTTGCTGCTGTTTACCTACTACATTCGCCTGTACCTGTGTTTTTGTTTTTGCTGCTGTTTACCTCTTACATTTACCTGTACCTGTGTTTTTGTTTTTGCTGCTGATTATCGGTTACATTTACCTGTACCTGTGTTTTTGGTTTTGCTGCTGTTTACATACAACAATCGTCTGTACCTGTGCTTTTGTTTTTGCTGCTGTTTACCTACTAAATTCGCCTGTACCTGTGTGTCTGTTTTTGCAGCTTTTTACCTATTGCCTTCGCCTGTTCTTGTGTTTTTGTTTTTGCCGCTGTTTACCTATTACATTCGCCTGTACCTGTGTTTTTGTTTTTGCTGCTGGTTACCTATTACATTCGCCTGTACCTGTGTTTTTGTTTTTGCCTCTGTTTACCTATTACATTTAACTGTACCTGTGTTTTTGTTTTTGCTGCTGTTTACCTATTACATTCGCCTGTACCTGTGCTTTTGTTTTTGCTGCTGTTTACCTATTACATTTACCTGTATCTGTGTTTTTGTTTTTGGTGCTGTTTACCTATTACATTCGTCTGTACCTGTGTTTTTGTTTTTGCTGCTGTTTACCTCTTACATTTACCTGTACCTGTGTTTTTGTTTTTGCTGCTGATTACCGGTTACATTTACCTGTACCTGTGTTTTTGGTTTTGCTGCTGTTTACATACAACAATCGTCTGTACCTGTGTTTTTGTTTTTGCTGCTGTTTACCTACTAAATTCGCCTGTACCTGTGTGTCTGTTTTTGCAGCTTTTTACCTATTGCCTTCGCCTGTTCCTGTGGTTTGTTTTTGCAGCTTTTTACCTATTACGTTCGCCTGTATCTGTGTTTTTGTTTTTGCTGCTGTTTACCTATTACATTAGCCTGTACCTGTGTTTTTGTTTTTGCCTCTGTTTACCTATTGCATTCGCCTGTACCCGTGTTTTTGTATTTGCTGCCGTTTGCCTATTACATTTACCTGTACCTGTGTTTTTGTTTTTGCTGCTGTTTACCTATTACATTCGCCTGTACCTGTGTTTTTGTCTTTGCTGATGTTTACCTATTACATTCGCCTGTACCTGTGTTTTTGTCTTTGCTGCTGTTTACCTATTACATTTACCTGTACCTGTGTTTTTGGTTTTGCTGCTGTTTACCTGTTACATTTACCTGTACCTGTGTTTTTGGTTTTGCTGCTGTTTATCTATTACATTCGCCTGTACCTGTGTTTTTGTCTTTGCTGATGTTTACCTATTACATTCGCCTGTACCTGTGTTTTTGTCTTTGCTGCTGTTTACCTATTACATTTGCCTGTACCTGTGTTTTTGGTTTTGCTGCTGTTTACCTGTTACATTTACCTGTACCTGTGTTTTTGGTTTTGCTGCTGTTTATCTATTACATTCGCCTGTACCTGTGTTTTTGTCTTTGCTGATGTTTACCTATTACATTCGCCTGTACCTGTGTTTTTGTCTTTGCTGCTGTTTACCTATTACATTTGCCTGTACTTGTGTGTCTCTTTTTGCCACTGTTTACCTATTACCTTCGCCTGTTCCTGTGTTTTTGTTTTATTCCGCTTTTTACCTACTATATTCGCCTGTTCCTGTGTTTTTGTCTTTGCTGCTGTTTACCATTTACATTCGCCTGTACCTGTGTTTTTGTTTTTGCTGCTGTTTACCGATTACATTCGTCTGTACCTGTGTTTTTGTTTTTGCTGCTGCTTACCTATTACATTTGCCTGTACCTGTGTGTCTCTTTTTGCGACTGTTTACCTATTACATTCGCCTGTATCTGTGTTTTTGTTTTTGATGCTGTTTACCTACTACATTCGCCTGTACCTGTGTTTTTGTCTTTCCTGCTGTTTACCTATTACATTCGCCTGTACCTGTGTTTTTGTTTTTGCTGATGTTTAACTATTATGTTCGCCTGTACCTGTGTTTTTGTATTTGCCGCTGTTTACGTATTACATTCACCTGTACCTGTGTTTTTGTCTTTGCTGCTGTTTACCTACTACATTCGCTTGTACCTGTGTTTTTGTCTTTGCTGCTGTTTACCTATTACATTTGCCTGTACCTGTGTGTCTGTTTTTGATGCTGTTTACCTATTGCCTTCGCCTGTTCTTGTGTTTTTGTTTTTGCCGCTGTTTACGTATTACATTCGCCTGTACCTGTGTTTTTGTTTTTGCTGCTGTTTATCTATTACATTCGCCTGTTCGTGTGTTTTTGCTTTTGCCGCTGTTTACCTATTACATTCGCCTGTACCGCTGTTTTTGTTTTTGCTGCTCTTTACCTACTACATTCGCCTGTACCTGTGTTTTTGGTTTCGCTGCTGTTTACCTACTACATTCGCTTTTACCTGTGTTTTTGTTTTATCCGCTGTTTACCTATTACATTCGCCTGTACCGGTGTTTTTGTTTTTGCTGCTGTTTACCTATTACCTTTGTCTGTTCCTCTGTTTTTGTTTATTCCTCTGTTCACCTACTACATTCGCCTGTACCTGTGTTTCTGTTTTTCCTGCTGTTTACCTATTACATTCGCCTGTACCTGTGTTTCTGTTTTTCCTGCTGTTTACCTATTACCTTTGTCTGTTCCTCTGTTTTTGTTTATTCCTCTGTTCACCTACTACATTCGCCTGTACCTGAGTTTTTGTTTTTGCTGCTGTTTACCTACTACATTCGCCTGTACCTGTGTTTTTGTTTTTGCTGCTGTTTACCTACTACATTCGCCTGTCCCTGTGTTTTTGTCTTTGCCGCTGTTTACCTACTACATTCGCCTGTACCCGTGTTTTTGTTTTTGCTGCTGTTTAACTACTACATTCGCCTGTACCTGTGTTTTTGTTTTTGCTGCTGTTTACCTACTACATTCGCCTGTACCTGTGTTTTTGTTTTTGCTGCTGTTTACATATTACATTCGCCTGTACCTGTGTTTTTGTCTTTGCTGCTGTTGACCTGTTACATTTACATGTACCCGTGTTTTTGTTTTTGCTGCTGTTTACCTACTACATTCGCCTGTACCTGTGTTTTTGTTTTTGCTGCTGTTTACCGATTACATTTACCTGTGTCTGTGTTTGCTGCTGTTTACCTACTACATTCGCCTGTACCTGTGTTTTCGTTTTTGCTGCTGTTTACCTACTACATTGGCTTGTACCTGAGTTTTTGTCTTTGCTGCTGTTTACCTATTATATTTGCCTGTACCTGTTTGTCTGTTTTTGATGCTGTTTACCTATTGCCTTCGCCTGTTCTTGTGATTTTGTTTTTGCCACTGTGTACCTATTACGTTCGCCTGTACCTGTGTTTTTGTTTTTGCTTCTGTTTACCTATTACATTCGCCTGTTCTTCTGTATTTGTTTTTGCTGCTGTTTACCTATTACATTTGCCTGTATCTGTGTTTTTGTTTTTGCTGCTGTTTACCTATTACATTCGCTTGTATCTGTGTTTTTGTTTTTGCTGCTGTTTACCTACGACATTCGCTTGTTCCCCTGTTTTTGTTTTTGCTGCTGTTAACCTATTGCATTTGCCTGTACCTGTGTTTTTGTTTTTGCTGCTGTTTACCTACTACATTCGCTTGTTCCTGTGTTTTTGTCTTTGCTGCTGTTTACCTATTACATTCGCCTGTACCTGTGTTTTTGTTTTTGCTGCTGTTTACCTATTACATTCGCCTGTACCTGTGTTTTTGTTTTTGCCGCTGTTTTCCTACTACATTCGCCTATACCCGTGTTTTTGTTTTTGCCGCTGTTTACCTATTACATTCGCCTGTACCCGTATTTTTGTTTTTGCCGCTGTTTACCTATTACATTCGCCTGTACCCGTGTTTTTGTTTTTGCTGCTGTTTACCTACTACATTCTCCTGTTCATGTGTTTTTGTTTTTGTTGCTGTTTACCGATTACATTTACCTGTGTCTGTGTTTTTGTGTTTGCTGCTGTTTACCTACTACATTCGCCTGTACCTGTGTTTTCGTTTTTGCTGCTGTTTACCTACTACATTGGCTTGTACCTGAGTTTTTGTCTTTGCTGCTGTTTACCTATTATATTTGCCTGTACCTGTGTGTCTGTTTTTGATGCTGTTTACCTATTGCCTTCGCCTGTTCTTGTGATTTTGTTTTTGCCACTGTGTACCTATTACGTTCGCCTGTACCTGTGTTTTTGTTTTTGCTTCTGTTTACCTATTACATTCGCCTGTTCTTCTGTATTTGTTTTTGCTGCTGTTTACCTATTACATTCGCCTGTATCTGTGTTTTTGTTTTTGCTGCTGTTTACCTATTAAATTCGCCTGTATCTGTGTTTTTGTTTTTGCTGCTGTTTACCTACTACATTCGCCGGTACCTGTGTTTTTGTTTTTGCTGCTGTTTACCTATTACATCCGCCTGTCCCTGTGTATTTGTCTTTGCCGCTGTTTACCTACTAAATTCGCCTGTACCCGTGTTTTTGTTTTTGCCCCTGTTTACCTATTACATTCGCCTGTACCTGTGTTTTTGTTTTTGCCGCTGTTTACCTATTACATTTAACTGTACCTGTGTTTTTGTTTTTGCTGCTGTTTACCTATTACATTCGCCTGTACCTGTGCTTTTGTTTTTGCTGCTGTTTACCTATTACATTTACCTGTATCTGTGTTTTTGTTTTTGGTGCTGTTTACCTATTACATTCGTCTGTACCTGTGTTTTTGTTTTTGCTGCTGTTTACCTCTTACATTTACCTGTACCTGTGTTTTTGTTTTTGCTGCTGTTTACCTATTACATTCGCCTGTTCCTGTGTTTTTGTTTTTGCTGCAGTTTACCTATTACATTCGCCTGTACCTGTGTTTTTGTTTTTGCTGCTGATTACCTATTACATTCGTCTGTACCTGTGTTTTTGTTTTTGCTGCTGTTTACCGGTTACATTCGCCTGTACCTGTGTTTTTGGTTTTGCTGCTGTTTACATACAACAATCGTCTGTACCTATGTTTTTGTTTTTGCTGCTGTTTACCTACTAAATTCGCCTGTACCTGTGTGTCTGTTTGTGCAGCTGTTTACCTATTGCCTTCGCTTGTTCTTGTGTTTTTGTTTTTGCCGCTTTTTACCTATTACATTCGCCTGTATCTGTGTTTTTGTTTTTGCTGCTGTTTACCTATTACATTCGCCTGTATCTGTGTTTTTGTTTTTGCTGCTGTTTACCTATTACATTAGCCTGTACCTGTGTTTTTGTTTTTGCTGCTGTTTACCTACTAAATTCGCCTGTACCTGTGTGTCTGTTTTTGCAGCTGTTTACCTATTGCCTTCGCCTGTTCTTGTGTTTTTGTTTTTGCCGCTGTTTACCTATTACATTCGCCTGTACCTGTGTTTTTGTTTTTGCTGCTGTTTACCTATTACATTCGCCTGTACCTGTGTTTTTGTTTTTGCCTCTGTTTACCTATTACATTTAACTGTACCTGTGTTTTTGTTTTTGCTGCTGTTTACCTATTACATTTACCTGTATCTGTGTTTTTGTTTTTGGTGCTGTTTACCTATTACATTTACCTGTATCTGTGTTTTTGTTTTTGCTGCTGTTTACCTATTACATTCGCCTGTACCTGTGCTTTTGTTTTTGCTGCTGTTTACCTATTACATTTACCTGTATCTGTGTTTTTGTTTTTGGTGCTGTTTACCTATTACATTCGTCTGTACCTGTGTTTTTGTTTTTGCTGCTGTTTACCTCTTACATTTACCTGTACCTGTGTTTTTGTTTTTGCTGCTGATTACCGGTTACATTTACCTGTACCTGTGTTTTTGGTTTTGCTGCTGTTTACATACAACAATCGTCTGTACCTGTGTTTTTGTTTTTGCTGCTGTTTACCTACTAAATTCGCCTGTACCTGTGTGTCTGTTTTTGCAGCTTTTTACCTATTGCCTTCACCTGTTCCTGTGGTTTGTTTTTGCAGCTTTTTACCTATTACGTTCGCCTGTATCTGTGTTTTTGTTTTTGCTGCTGTTTACCTATTACATTAGCCTGTACCTGTGTTTTTGTTTTTGCCTCTGTTTACCTATTACATTCGCCTGTACCTGTGTTTTTGTCTTTGCTGATGTTTACCTATTACATTCGCCTGTACCTGTGTTTTTGTCTTTGCTGCTGTTTACCTATTACATTTACCTGTACCTGTGTTTTTGGTTTTGCTGCTGTTTACCTGTTACATTTACCTGTACCTGTGTTTTTGGTTTTGCTGCTGTTTATCTATTACATTCGCCTGTACCTGTGTTTTTGTCTTTGCTGATGTTTACCTATTACATTCGCCTGTACCTGTGTTTTTGTCTTTGCTGCTGTTTACCTATTACATTTGCCTGTACCTGTGTTTTTGGTTTTGCTGCTGTTTACCTGTTACATTTACCTGTACCTGTGTTTTTGGTTTTGCTGCTGTTTATCTATTACATTCGCCTGTACCTGTGTTTTTGTCTTTGCTGATGTTTACCTATTACATTCGCCTGTACCTGTGTTTTTGTCTTTGCTGCTGTTTACCTATTACATTTGCCTGTACTTGTGTGTCTCTTTTTGCCACTGTTTACCTATTACCTTCGCCTGTTCCTGTGTTTTTGTTTTATTCCGCTTTTTACCTACTACATTCGCCTGTTCCTGTGTTTTTGTCTTTGCTGCTGTTTACCATTTACATTCGCCTGTACCTGTGTTTTTGTTTTTGCTGCTGTTTACCGATTACATTCGTCTGTACCTGTGTTTTTGTCTTTGCTGCTGTTTACCTATTACATTTGCCTGTACCTGTGTGTCTGTTTTTGATGCTGTTTACCTATTGCCTTCGCCTGTTCTTGTGTTTTTGTTTTTGCCGCTGTTTACGTATTACATTCGCCTGTACCTGTGTTTTTGTTTTTGCTGCTGTTTATCTATTACATTCGCCTGTTCGTGTGTTTTTGCTTTTGCCGCTGTTTACCTATTACATTCGCCTGTACCGCTGTTTTTGTTTTTGCTGCTCTTTACCTACTACATTCGCCTGTACCTGTGTTTTTGGTTTCGCTGCTGTTTACCTACTACATTCGCTTTTACCTGTGTTTTTGTTTTATCCGCTGTTTACCTATTACATTCGCCTGTACCGGTGTTTTTGTTTTTGCTGCTGTTTACCTATTACCTTTGTCTGTTCCTCTGTTTTTGTTTATTCCTCTGTTCACCTACTACATTCGCCTGTACCTGTGTTTCTGTTTTTCCTGCTGTTTACCTATTACATTCGCCTGTACCTGTGTTTCTGTTTTTCCTGCTGTTTACCTATTACCTTTGTCTGTTCCTCTGTTTTTGTTTATTCCTCTGTTCACCTACTACATTCGCCTGTACCTGAGTTTTTGTTTTTGCTGCTGTTTACCTACTACATTCGCCTGTACCTGTGTTTTTGTTTTTGCTGCTGTTTACCTACTACATTCGCCTGTCCCTGTGTTTTTGTCTTTGCCGCTGTTTACCTACTACATTCGCCTGTACCCGTGTTTTTGTTATTGCTGCTGTTTAACTACTACATTCGCCTGTACCTGTGTTTTTGTTTTTGCTGCTGTTTACCTACTACATTCGCCTGTACCTGTGTTTTTGTTTTTGCTGCTGTTTACATATTACATTCGCCTGTACCTGTGTTTTTGTCTTTGCTGCTGTTGACCTGTTACATTTACCTGTACCCGTGTTTTTGTTTTTGCTGCTGTTTACCTACTACATTCGCCTGTACCTGTGTTTTTGTTTTTGCTGCTGTTTACCGATTACATTTACCTGTGTCTGTGTTTGCTGCTGTTTACCTACTACATTCGCCTGTACCTGTGTTTTCGTTTTTGCTGCTGTTTACCTACTACATTGGCTTGTACCTGAGTTTTTGTCTTTGCTGCTGTTTACCTATTATATTTGCCTGTACCTGTTTGTCTGTTTTTGATGCTGTTTACCTATTGCCTTCGCCTGTTCTTGTGATTTTGTTTTTGCCACTGTGTACCTATTACGTTCGCCTGTACCTGTGTTTTTGTTTTTGCTTCTGTTTACCTATTACATTCGCCTGTTCTTCTGTATTTGTTTTTGCTGCTGTTTACCTATTACATTTGCCTGTATCTGTGTTTTTGTTTTTGCTGCTGTTTACCTATTACATTCGCTTGTATCTGTGTTTTTGTTTTTGCTGCTGTTTACCTACGACATTCGCTTGTTCCCCTGTTTTTGTTTTTGCTGCTGTTAACCTATTGCATTTGCCTGTACCTGTGTTTTTGTTTTTGCTGCTGTTTACCTACTACATTCGCTTGTTCCTGTGTTTTTGTCTTTGCTGCTGTTTACCTATTACATTCGCCTGTACCTGTGTTTTTGTTTTTGCTGCTGTTTACCTATTACATTCGCCTGTACCTGTGTTTTTGTTTTTGCCGCTGTTTTCCTACTACATTCGCCTATACCCGTGTTTTTGTTTTTGCCGCTGTTTACCTATTACATTCGCCTGTACCCGTATTTTTGTTTTTGCCGCTGTTTACCTATTACATTCGCCTGTACCCGTGTTTTTGTTTTTGCTGCTGTTTACCTACTACATTCTCCTGTTCATGTGTTTTTGTTTTTGTTGCTGTTTACCGATTACATTTACCTGTGTCTGTGTTTTTGTGTTTGCTGCTGTTTACCTACTACATTCGCCTGTACCTGTGTTTTCGTTTTTGCTGCTGTTTACCTATTACATTCGCCTGTACCTGTGTTTTTGTTTTTGCCGCTGTTTACCTATTACATTTAACTGTACCTGTGTTTTTGTTTTTGCTGCTGTTTACCTATTACATTCGCCTGTACCTGTGCTTTTGTTTTTGCTGCTGTTTACCTATTACATTTACCTGTATCTGTGTTTTTGTTTTTGGTGCTGTTTACCTATTACATTCGTCTGTACCTGTGTTTTTGTTTTTGCTGCTGTTTACCTCTTACATTTACCTGTACCTGTGTTTTTGTTTTTGCTGCTGTTTACCTATTACATTCGCCTGTTCCTGTGTTTTTGTTTTTGCTGCAGTTTACCTATTACATTCGCCTGTACCTGTGTTTTTGTTTTTGCTGCTGATTACCTATTACATTCGTCTGTACCTGTGTTTTTGTTTTTGCTGCTGTTTACCGGTTACATTCGCCTGTACCTGTGTTTTTGGTTTTGCCGCTGTTTACATACAACAATCGTCTGTACCTATGTTTTTGTTTTTGCTGCTGTTTACCTACTAAATTCGCCTGTACCTGTGTGTCTGTTTGTGCAGCTGTTTACCTATTGCCTTCGCTTGTTCTTGTGTTTTTGTTTTTGCCGCTTTTTACCTATTACATTCGCCTGTATCTGTGTTTTTGTTTTTGCTGCTGTTTACCTATTACATTCGCCTGTATCTGTGTTTTTGTTTTTGCTGCTGTTTACCTATTACATTAGCCTGTACCTGTGTTTTTGTTTTTGCTGCTGTTTACCTACTAAATTCGCCTGTACCTGTGTCTGTTTTTGCAGCTGTTTACCTATTGCCTTCGCCTGTTCTTGTGTTTTTGTTTTTGCCGCTGTTTACCTATTACATTCGCCTGTACCTGTGTTTTTGTTTTTGCTGCTGTTTACCTATTACATTCGCCTGTACCTGTGTTTTTGTTTTTGCCTCTGTTTACCTATTACATTTAACTGTACCTGTGTTTTTGTTTTTGCTGCTGTTTACCTATTACATTCGCCTGTACCTGTGCTTTTGTTTTTGCTGCTGTTTACCTATTACATTTACCTGTATCTGTGTTTTTGTTTTTGGTGCTGTTTACCTATTACATTCGTCTGTACCTGTGTTTTTGTTTTTGCTGCTGTTTACCTCTTACATTTACCTGTACCTGTGTTTTTGTTTTTGCTGCTGATTACCGGTTACATTTACCTGTACCTGTGTTTTTGGTTTTGCTGCTGTTTACATACAACAATCGTCTGTACCTGTGTTTTTGTTTTTGCTGCTGTTTACCTACTAAATTCGCCTGTACCTGTGTGTCTGTTTTTGCAGCTTTTTACCTATTGCCTTCGCCTGTTCCTGTGGTTTGTTTTTGCAGCTTTTTACCTATTACGTTCGCCTGTATCTGTGTTTTTGTTTTTGCTGCTGTTTACCTATTACATTAGCCTGTACCTGTGTTTTTGTTTTTGCCTCTGTTTACCTATTGCATTCGCCTGTACCCGTGTTTTTGTATTTGCTGCCGTTTGCCTATTACATTTACCTGTACCTGTGTTTTTGTTTTTGCTGCTGTTTACCTATTACATTCGCCTGTACCTGTGTTTTTGTCTTTGCTGATGTTTACCTATTACATTCGCCTGTACCTGTGTTTTTGTCTTTGCTGCTGTTTACCTATTACATTTACCTGTACCTGTGTTTTTGGTTTTGCTGCTGTTTACCTGTTACATTTACCTGTACCTGTGTTTTTGGTTTTGCTGCTGTTTATCTATTACATTCGCCTGTACCTGTGTTTTTGTCTTTGCTGATGTTTACCTATTACATTCGCCTGTACCTGTGTTTTTGTCTTTGCTGCTGTTTACCTATTACATTTGCCTGTACTTGTGTGTCTCTTTTTGCCACTGTTTACCTATTACCTTCGCCTGTTCCTGTGTTTTTGTTTTATTCCGCTTTTTACCTACTACATTCGCCTGTTCCTGTGTTTTTGTCTTTGCTGCTGTTTACCATTTACATTCGCCTGTACCTGTGTTTTTGTTTTTGCTGCTGTTTACCGATTACATTCGTCTGTACCTGTGTTTTTGTCTTTGCTGCTGTTTACCTATTACATTTGCCTGTACCCGTGTGTCTGTTTTTGATGCTGTTTACCTATTGCCTTCGCCTGTTCTTGTGTTTTTGTTTTTGCCGCTGTTTACGTATTACATTCGCCTGTACCTGTGTTTTTGTTTTTGCTGCTGTTTATCTATTACATTCGCCTGTTCGTGTGTTTTTGCTTTTGCCGCTGTTTACCTATTACATTCGCCTGTACCGCTGTTTTTGTTTTTGCTGCTCTTTACCTACTACATTCGCCTGTACCTGTGTTTTTGGTTTCGCTGCTGTTTACCTACTACATTCGCTTTTACCTGTGTTTTTGTTTTATCCGCTGTTTACCTATTACATTCGCCTGTACCGGTGTTTTTGTTTTTGCTGCTGTTTACCTATTACCTTTGTCTGTTCCTCTGTTTTTGTTTATTCCTCTGTTCACCTACTACATTCGCCTGTACCTGTGTTTCTGTTTTTCCTGCTGTTTACCTATTACATTCGCCTGTACCTGTGTTTCTGTTTTTCCTGCTGTTTACCTATTACCTTTGTCTGTTCCTCTGTTTTTGTTTATTCCTCTGTTCACCTACTACATTCGCCTGTACCTGAGTTTTTGTTTTTGCTGCTGTTTACCTACTACATTCGCCTGTACCTGTGTTTTTGTTTTTGCTGCTGTTTACCTATTACATTCGCCTGTTCGTGTGTTTTTGCTTTTGCCGCTGTTTACCTATTACATTCGCCTGTACCGCTGTTTTTGTTTTTGCTGCTCTTTACCTACTACATTCGCCTGTACCTGTGTTTTTGGTTTCGCTGCTGTTTACCTACTACATTCGCTTTTACCTGTGTTTTTGTTTTATCCGCTGTTTACCTATTACATTCGCCTGTACCGGTGTTTTTGTTTTTGCTGCTGTTTACCTATTACCTTTGTCTGTTCCTCTGTTTTTGTTTATTCCTCTGTTCACCTACTACATTCGCCTGTACCTGTGTTTCTGTTTTTCCTGCTGTTTACCTATTACATTCGCCTGTACCTGTGTTTCTGTTTTTCCTGCTGTTTACCTATTACCTTTGTCTGTTCCTCTGTTTTTGTTTATTCCTCTGTTCACCTACTACATTCGCCTGTACCTGAGTTTTTGTTTTTGCTGCTGTTTACCTATTACATTCACCTGTACCCGTGTTTATGCTTTTGCCGCTGTTTACCTATTACATTCACCTGTACCCGTGTTTTTGTTTTTGCTGCTGTTTACCTACTACATTCGCCTGTACCTGTGTTTTCGTTTTTGCTGCTGTTTACGTATTACATTCGCCTGTACCCGTGTTTTTGTCTTTGCCGCTGTTTACCTACTACATTCGCCTGTACCTGTGTTTTTGTTTTACCTGTAATCGGTAAACTGCTGCAAAGGCAACCTCCTGATACCACCCCACCAACCTCCATATACAGCGTATCATCCGACGTCATTTCCGCCACCTCCAAACGGACCCCACCACCAGGGATATATTTCCCTCCCCTCCCCTATCAGCGTTCAGGAGAGACCACTCCCTCCGTGATTCCCTCGTCAGGTCCACACCCCCCACCAACCCAACCTCCACTCCCAGCACCTTGCCCTGCAACCGCGAGAAGTGCAAAACTTGCACCCACACCACCCCCCTCACCTCCCCCCAAGGGATCCTTCCATATCCGCCACAAATTCACCTGCACCGCCACACACATCATTTACTGCATCCGCTGCACCCGATGTAGCCTCCTCTATATTGGGGAGACGGGCCGCCTACTTGTGGAACGCTTCAGGGAACACCTCAGGGACGCCCGGACCAACCAACCCAACCACCCCGTGGCTCAACACTTTAACTCTCCCACCCACTCCACCGAGGACATGCAGGTCCTTGGACTCCTCCATCGCCAGACCACAGCAACACAATGGCTGGAGGAAGAGTGCCTCATCTTCCGCCTGGGAACCCTCCAACCACAAGGGCTGAACTCAGATTTCTCCAGTTTCCTCATTTCCCCTCCCCCCACCTTGTCTCAGTCGGTTCCCTCAACTCAACACCGCCCTCCTAACCTGCAATCTTCTTCCTGACCTCTCCGCCCCCACCCCACTCTAGCCTATCACCCTCACCTTGACCTCCTTCCACCTATCCCACCTCCATCGCCCCTCCCCCAAGTCCCTCCTCCCTACCTTTTATCTTAGCCTGCCTGGCACACCCTCCTCATTCCTGAAGAAGGGCTTATGCACGAAACGACGATTCTCCTGCGAATGAGAGACACCAGTCAGTGTACAGATAGCTCCCTGAGGGAGAGAGAGAGAGAGAGAGAGAGTTACTCAGAGACACCAGTCAGTGTACAGACATCTTCCTGAGAAAGAGAGGGGGGACTGAGAGACACTAGTCAGTGTCCAGATATCTCCCTGAGAGAGAGGGGGTACTGAGAGACACCAGTCAGTGTACAGATATCTCCCTGAGAGAGAGGGGGAACTGAGAGACACCAGTCAGTGTACAGATATCTCCCTGAGAGAGAGTGGGGACTGAGAGACACCAGTCAGTGTACAGATAGCTCCCTGAGAGAGAGTGGGGACTGATAGACACCAGTCAGTGTACAGATATCTCCCTGAGAGAGAGAGAGGACTGAGAGACACCAGTCAGTGTACAGATATATCCCTGATAGAGAGAGGGACTGAGAGACCCCAGTCAGTGAACAGATAGCTCCCTGAGAGAGAGAGGGGACTGAGACACACCAGTCAGTGTACAGATAGCTCCCTGAGAGAGAGTGGGGACAGAGAGACACCAGTCAGTGTACAGATATCTCCCTGAGAGAGAGCGGGACTGTGAGACACCAGTCATTGTACAGATGTCTCTCTGAGATAGAGAGAGAGTTACTCAGAGACACCAGTCAGTGTACAGACATCTTCCTGAGAAAGAGAGGGGGGACTGAGAGACACTAGTCAGTGTCCAGATATCTCCCTGAGAGAGAGGGGGTACTGAGAGACACCAGTCAGTGTACAGATATCTCCCTGAGAGAGAGAGAGAGAGAGAGAGAGAGAGAGAGAGAGGACTGAGAGACACCAGTCAGTGTACAGATATACCCCTGAGAGAGAGGGGACTGAGAGACATCAGTCAGTATACAGATATCTCCCTGAGAGAGAGGGGACTGAGATTCACCAGTCAGTGTACAGATATCTCCCTGAGAGAGAGGGTGGACTGAGAGACACCAGTCAGTGTACAGATATCTCCCTGAAAGAGAGGGGGAACTGAGAGACACCAGTCAGTGTACAGATATCTCCCTGAAAGAGAGGGGGGACTGAGAGACACCAGTCAGTGTACAGATATCTCCCTGAGAGAGAGAGAGAGAGAGAGAGAGAGAGAGAGAGAGAGTTACTCAGAGACACCAGTCAGTATACATACATCTTCCTGAGAAAGAGAGGGGGGAACTGAGAGACAGCAGTCACTGTACAGATATCTCCCTGAGAGAGAGGGGGACTGATAGACATCTGTCAGTGTACAGATATGTCCCTGAAAGAGAGAGGGGACTGAGAGACACCAGTCAGTGTACAGATATCTAACTGAGAGAGAGAGGGACTAAGAGACTCCAGTCAGTGTACAGATATATCCCTGATAGAGTGAGAGGGGACTGAGAGACACCAGTCAGTGTACAGATATCTAACTGAGAGAGAGAGGGACTAAGAGACTCAAGTCAGTGTACAGATATTTCCCTGAAAGAGAGAGAGAGGGGACTGAGAGACACCAGTCAGTGTACAGATATCTCCCTGAGAGAGAGAGAGGACTGAGAGACACCAGTCAGTGTACAGATATATCCCTGATAGAGCGAGGGGGAACTGAGAGACGACAGTCAGTGTACAGATATCTCTCTGAGAGAGGGGGACTGAGAGACACAAGTCAGTGTACAGATATCTCCCTGAGAGAGAGTGGGGATGAGAGACACCAGTCAGTGTACAGATATCTCCCTGAGAGAGAGAGAGGGACTGAGAGACACCAGTCAGTGTACAGATATCTCCCTGAGAGAGAGCGGGACTGAGAGACAACAGTCATTGTACAGATGTCTCTCTAAGAGAGAGAGAGAGTTACCCAGAGACACCACTCAGTGTACAGACCGCTCCCTGAGAGAGAGAGAGAGGGGGTCTTAGAGACACCAGTCAGTGTACAGATAGCTCCCTGAAAGAGAGGGGGGACTGAGAGACACCGGTCAGTGTACAGATATCTCACTGAGAGAGAGAGAGAGAGAGAGAGAGAGAAAGAGAGAGAGAGAGAGAGAGAGGGGACTGAGAGACACCAGTCAGTGTACAGATATCTCTCTGAGAGAGAGAGGGACTATGAGACACCAGTCATTGTACAGATGTTTCTCTGAGAGAGAGAGAGAGAGTTACTCAGAGACACCATTCAGTATACATACATCTTCCTGAGAAAGAGAGGGGGGCCTGAGAGACACTAGTCAGTGTCCAGATATCTCCCTGAGAGAGAGGGGACTGAGAGACATCAGTCAGTGTACAGATATCTCCCTGAGAGATAGGGAACTGAGAGACACCAGTCAGTGTACAGATATCTCCCTGAGAGATAGGGAACTGAGAGACACCAGTCAGTGTACAGATATCTCGCTGAGAGGGATAGGGACTGAGGGACACCAGTCAGTGTGCAGACAGCGCCCTGACAAAGGGAGGAGACTGAGAGACATCAGTCAGTGTACAGATATCTCCCTGAGAGAGAGAGAGAGAGGGGAATGAGAGACAGCTGTCTCTGTACAGTTATCTCCCTGAGAGAGAGGGGGACTGAGACACATCAGTCAGTGTACAGATATCTCCCTGAGAGAGAGAGGGGACTGAGAGACACCAGTCAGTGTACAGATATCTCCCTGAGAGAGAGGGGGGACTGAGACACATCAGGCAGTGTACAGATATCTCCCTGAGAGAGAGAGGGGACTGAGAGACACCAGTCATTGTACAGATGTCTCTCTAAGAGAGAGAGAGTTACCCAGAGACACCAGTCAGTGTACAGACCGCTCCCTGAGAGAGAGAGAGAGGGGGTCTTAGAGATACCAGTCAGTGTACAGATATCTCCCTGAGAGAGAGGGTGGACTGAGAGACACCGGTCAGTGTACAGATATCTCCCTGAGAGAGAGAGAGAGAGAGAGAGAGAGAGAGAGAGAGAGAGAGAGAGAGATGGGACTGAGAGACATCAGTCAGTGTACAGATATCACCCTGAGAGAGAGTGGGGACTGAGAGACACCAGTCAGTGTACAGATATCTCCCTGAGAGAGCGAGAGGGAACTGAGAGACATCAGTCAGTGTACAGATATCTCTCTGAGAGAGCGGGACTGAGAGACACCAGTCAGTGTACAGATATCTCGCTGAGAGGGATAGGGACTGAGGGACACCAGTCAGTGTGCAGACAGCGCCCTGACAAAGGGAGGGGGCTGAGAGACATTAGTCAGTGTACAGATATCTCCCAGAGAGAGAGCGAGAGGGGACTGAGAGACATGATTCAGTGTACAGATATATCCCTGATAGAACAAGAGGGGACTGAGAGACGTCAGTCAGTGTACAGATATCTCCCCGAGAGATAGGGAACTGAGAGACACCAGTCAGTGTACAGATATCTCCCTGAGAGAGCGGGACTGAGAGACACCAGTCAGTGTACAGACAGCGCCCTGAGAAAGGGAGGGGACTGAGAGACATCAGTCAGTGTACAGATATCTCCCTGAGAGAGAGAGAGAGAGGGGAATGAGAGACAGCTGTCTCTGTACAGTTATCTCCCTGAGAGAGAGGGGGACTGAGACACATCAGTCAGTGTACAGATATCTCCCTGAGAGAGAGAGGGACTGAGAGACACCAGTCAGTGTACAGATATCTCCCTGAGAGAGAGGGGGGACTGAGACACATCAGTCAGTGTACAGATATCTCCCTGAGAGAGAGAGGGGACTGAGAGACACCAGTCAGTGTACAGATATCTCCCAGAGAGAGAGCGTGAGGGGACTGGGAGACATGAGTCAGTGTACAGATATATCCCTGATACAGCGAGAGGGGACTGAGAGACGTCAGTCAGTGTACAGATATCTCCCTGAGAGGGAGAGAGAGGACTGAGAGACACAAGTCAGTGTACAGATATCTCTCTGAGAGAGAGAGGGACTATGAGACACCAGTCATTGTACAGATGTCTCTCTGAGATAGAGAGAGAGTTACTCAGAGACACCAGTCAGTGTACAGACATCTTCCTGAGAAAGAGAGGGGGGACTGAGAGACACTAGTCAGTGTCCAGATATCTCCCTGAGAGAGAGGTGGTACTGAGAGACACCAGTCAGTGTACAGATATCTCCCTGAGAGAGAGAGGGACTGAGAGACACAAGTCAGTGTACAGATATCTCCGTGAGAGAGGGGGTACTGAGAGACTCCAGTCAGTGTACAGATATCTCCCTGAGAAAGAGAGGGGGGACTGAGAGACACTAGTCAGTGTCCAGATATCTCCCTGAGAGAGAGAGGGGGTACTGAGACACACCAGTCAGTGTACAGATATCTCCCTGAGAGAGAGAGAGAGAGAGAGAGAGAGGACTGAGAGACACCAGTCAGTGTAGAGATATCTCCCTGAGAGAGAGGGGACTGAGAGACATCAGTCAGTATACAGATATCTCCCTGAGAGAGAGGGGACTGAGAGACAGCAGTCAGTGTACAGATATCTCCCTGAGAGAGAGCGGGACTGAGAGACAACAGTCATTGTACAGATATCTCTCTGAGAGAGAGAGAGAGTTACTCAGAGGCACCAGTCAGTGTACAGATATCTCCCTCAGAGAGAGAGAGGACTGAGAGACACCAGTCAGTGTACAGATAGCTCCCTGAGAGAGAGAGGGGACTGAGAGACACCAGTCATTGTACAGATGTCTCTTTGAGAGAGAGAGAGAGTTACTCAGAGGCACCAGTCAGTGTACAGATATCTCCCTCAGAGAGAGAGGGGACTGAGAGACACCAGTCATTTTACAGATGTCTCTTTGAGAGAGAGAGAGAGTTACTCAGAGACACCAGTCAGTGTACAGAACGCTCCCTGAGAGAGAGAGGGTGGACTGAGAGACACCAGTCAGTGTACAGATATCTCCTTGAAAGAGAGGGGGAACTGAGAGACACCAGTCAGTGTTCAGATATCTCCCTGAAAGAGAGGGGGGACTGAGAGACACCAGTCAGTGTACAGATATCTCCTTGAAAGAGAGGGGGGACTGAGAAACACCAGTCAGTGTACAGATATCTCTCTGAGAGAGGGGACTGAGAGACACCAGTCAGTGTACAGATGTCTCCCTGAGAGAGAGAGAGAGAGAGAGTTACTCAGAGACACCAGTCAGTATACATACATCTTCCTGAGAAAGAGAGGGGTGACTGAGAGACAGCAGTCACTGTACAGATATCTCCCTGAGAGAGAGGGGGACTGACAGACACCAGTCAGTGTACAGATATCTAACTGAGAGAGAGACGGACTAAGAGACTCCAGTCAGTGTACAGATATATCCCTGATAGAGTGAGAGGGAACTGAGAGACACCAGTCAGTGTACAGATATTTCCCTGAAAGAGAGAGAGAGAGGACTGAGAGACTCGAATCAGTGTACAGATATCTCCCTGAGAGAGGGGGTACTGAGAGACACTAGTCAGTGTACAGATATATCCCTGATAGAGCGAGGGGGAACTGAGAGACAACAGTCAGTGTACAGATATCTCTCTGAGAGAGGGGGGGCTGAGAGACGTCAGTCAGTGTACAGATATCTCCCTGAGAGAGGGTGTACTGAGAGACACCAGTCAGTGTACAGATAGCTCCCTGAGAGAGAGTGGGGACTGAGAGACACCAGTCAGTGTACAGATATCTCCCTGAGAGAGAGAGAGAGAGAGAGAGAGAGAGAGAGAGAGATGGAACTGAGAGACACCAGTCATTGTACAGATGTTTCTCTGAGAGAGAGAGAGAGTTACTCAGAGACACCAGTCAGTATACATACATCTTCCTGAGAAAGAGAGGGGGGCCTGAGAGTCACTAGTCAGTGTCCAGATATCTCCCTGAGAGAGAGGGGACTGAGAGACATCAGTCAGTGTACAGATATCTCCCTGAGAGATAGGGAACTGAGAGACACCAGTCAGTGTACAGACATCTCCCTGAGAGAGCGAGAGGGAACTGAGAGACATCAGTCAGTGTACAGATATCACTCTGAGAGAGCGGGACTGAGAGACACCAGTCAGTGTACAGATATCTCCCTGAGAGGGATAGGGACTGAGGGACACCAGTCAGTGTGCAGACAGCGCCCTGAGAAAGGGAGGGGACTGAGAGACATCAGTCAGTGTACAGATATCTCCCTGAGAGAGAGAGAGAGGGGAATGAGAGACAGCTGTCTCTGTACAGTTATCTCCCTGAGAGAGAGGGGGACTGAGACACATCAGTCAGTGTACAGATCTCTCCCTGAGAGAGAGAGGGGACTGAGAGACACCAGTCAGTGTACAGATATCTCCCTGAGAGAGAGGGGGGACTGAGACACATCAGTCAGTGTACAGATATCTCCCTGACAGAGCGAGAGGGAACTGAGAGACATGAGTCAGTGTACAGATATCTCCCTGAGAGAGCGGGACTGAGAGACACCAGTCAGTGTCCAGATATCTCGCTGAGAGGGATAGGGACTGAGGGACACCAGTCAGTGTGCAGACAGCGCCCTGACAAAGGGAGGGGACTGAGAGACATCAGTCAGTGTACAGTTATCTCCCTGAGAGAGAGGGGGACTGAGACACATCAGTCAGTGTACAGATATATCCCTGAGAGAGAGAGGGGACTGAGAGACACCAGCCAGTGTACAGATATCTCCCTGAGAGAGAGGCGGGTCTGAGACACATCAGTCGGTGTACAGATATCTCCCTGAGAGAGAGAGGGGACTGAGAGACACCAGTCAGTGTACAGATATCTCCCAGAGAGAGAGCGAGAGGGGACTGAGTGACATGAGTCAGTGTATAGATATCTCCCTGAGAGGGAGAGAGAGGACTGAGAGACACAAGTCAGTGTACAGATATCTCTCTGAGAGAGAGAGAGACTATGAGACAGCAGTCATTGTACAGATGTCTCTCTGTGTGAGAGAGAGAGAGTTACTCAGAGACACCAGTCAGTGTACACACATCACCCTGACAGAGAGAGGGCACTGTGAGACATCAGTCAGTGTTCAGATATCTCCCTGAGAGAGAAAGAGGGACTGAGAGACACCAGTCAGTGTACAGATATCTCCCTGAGAGAGAGAGAGAGAGAGAGAGGACTGAGAGACACCAGTCATTGTACAGATGTTTCTCTGAGAGAGAGAGAGACTTACTCAGAGACACCAGTCAGTGTACAGATATCTCCCTGAGAGAGAGATAGAGGGGACTGAGAGACAGCAGTCAGTGTACAGATATCTCCCTGAGAGGGAGAGGGGACTGAGAGACACCAGTCAGTGTACAGATATCTCCCTGACAGAGAGAGGAATGGGAGGCACCTGTTAGTGTACAGATATCTCCCTGAGAGAGAGATAGAGGGGACTGAGAGACAGCAGTCAGTGTACAGATATCTCCCTCAGAGAGACAGGGGGGACTGTGAGAAACCAGTCAGTGTACAGATATCTCCCTGAGAGAGAGGGGGGACTGAGAGACACCAGTCAGTGTACACATATCTCCCTGAGAGAGAGGGGATTGAGAGACAACAGTCAGTGTACAGATATCTTCCTCAGAGAGAGGGGATTGAGAAACAACAGTCAGTGTACAGATATCTTCCTCAGGGAGAGGGGATTGAGAGACAACAGTCAGTGTACAGATATCTCCCTGAGAGAGAGGGGGACTGAGACACATCAGTCAGTGTACAGATATCTCCCTGAGAGAGAGAGAGGGGACTGAGAGACACCAGTCAGTGTACAGACAGCTCCCTGAGAGAGAGAGGGGACTGAGAGACACAAGTCAGTGTACAGATATCTCCCTGAGAGAGAGAGCGACTGAGAGACACAAGTCAGTGTACAGATATCTCCCTGAAAGAGGGGGGACTGAGAGACACAAGTCAGTGTACAGTTGTATCCCTGAGAGAGAGGGTACTGAGAGACTCCAGTCAGTGTACAGATATCTCCCTGAGAGGGATAGGGACTGAGGGACACCAGTCAGTGTGCAGACAGCGCCCTGAGAAAGGGAGGGGACTGAGAGACACCAGTCAGTGTACAGATATCTCCCTGAGAGAGAGAGAGAGGGGACTGAGAGACATCAGTCAGCGTACAGATATCTCCCTGAGAGAGACAGGAGGAATGTGAGAAACACCAGTCAGTGTACAGATATCTCCCTGAGAGAGAGAGGGGACTGAGAGACACCAGTCAGTGTACAGATATCTCCCTGAGAGAGTGAGAGAGAGTTACTCAGAGACACCAGTCAGTATACATACATCTTCCTGAGAAAGAGAGGGGGACTGAGAGACAGCAGTCACTGTACAGATATCTCCCTGAGAGAGAGGGGGACTGATAGACATCTGTCAGTGTACAGATATGTCCCTGAGAGAGAGAGGGGACTGAGAGACACCAGTCAGTGTACAGATATCTCCCTGAGAGAGAGGGGACTGAGAGACACCAGTCAGTGTACAGATATCTAACTGAGAGAGAGAGGGACTAAGAGACTCCAGTCAGTGTACAGATATATCCCTGATAGAGTGAGAGGGGACTGAGAGACACCAGTCAGTGTACAGATATCTCCCTGAGAGAGTGAGAGAGAGTTACTCAGAGACACCAGTCAGTATACATACATCTTCCTGAGAAAGAGAGGGGGGACTGAGAGACAGCAGTCACTGTACAGATATCTCCCTGAGAGAGAGGGGGGACTGAGAGACACCAGTCAGTGTACAGATATCTAACTGAGAGACAGAGGGACTAAGAGACTCCAGTCAGTGTACAGATATATCCCTGAGAGAGAGGGGACTGAGAGACACCAGTCAGTGTACAGATATCTAACTGAGAGAGAGAGGGACGAAGAGACTCCAGTCAGTGTACAGATATATCCCTGACAGAGTGAGAGGGGACTGAGAGACACCAGTCAGTGTACAGATATCTCCATGAGAGAGAGGGGACTGAGAGACACCAGTCAGTGTACAGATATCTCCCTGAGAGAGAGGGGACTGAGAGACACCAGTCAGTGTACAGATATCTAACTGAGAGAGAGAGGGAGGGGACTGAGAGACATGAGTCAGTGTACACATATATATCCCTGATAGAGCGAGAGGGGACTGAGAGACGTCAGTCAGTGTACAGATATCTCCCTGAGAGGGAGAGAGAGGACTGAGAGACACAAGTCAGTGTACAGATATCTCTCTGAGAGAGAGAGGGACTATGAGACAGCAGTCATTGTACAGATGTCTCTCTGTGTGAGAGAGAGAGAGTTACTCAGAGACACCAGTCAGTGTACACACATCACCCTGACAGAGAGAGGGCACTGTGAGACATCAGTCAGTGTACAGATATCTCCCTGAGAGAGACAGGGGGACTGTGAGAAACCAGTCAGTGTACAGATATCTCCCTGAGAGAGAGGGGGGACTGAGAGACACCAGTCAGTGTACAGATATCTCCCTGAGAGAGAGAGAGGGACTGAGAGACACCAGTCAGTGTACAGATATCTCCCTGGGAGAGAGGGGACTGAGAGACAGCAGTCAGTGTACAGATATCTCCCTGAGAGAGAGGGGGACTGAGACACATCAGTCAGTGTACAGATATCTCCATGAGAGAGAGGGGACTGAGAGACACCAGTCAGTGTACAGATATCTCCCTGAGAGAGAGGGGACTGAGAGACACCAGTCAGTGTACAGATATCTAACTGAGAGAGAGAGGGACTAAGAGACTCCTGTCAGTGTACAGATATATCCCTGATAGAGTGAGAGGGGACTGAGAGACACCAGTCAGTGTACAGATATCTCCATGAGAGAGAGGGGACTGAGAGACACCAGTCAGTGTACAGATATCTCCCTGAGAGAGGGGGGACTGAGAGACACCAGTCAGTGTACAGATATATCCCTGAGAGAGAGAGAGAGGGGACTGAGAGACTCGAATCAGTATACAGATATCTCCCTGAAAGAGCGGGACTGAGAGACACCAGTCATTGTACAGATGTCTCTCTAAGAGAGAGAGAGAGTTACCCAGAGACACCAGTCAGTGTACAGACCGCTCCCTGAGAGAGAGAGAGAGGGGGTCTTAGAGACACCAGTCAGTGTACAGATATCTCCCTGAAAGAGAGGGGGGACTGAGAGACACCAGTCAGTGTACAGATATCTCCCTGAGAGAGAGGGGGGACGGAGAGACATGAGTCAGTGTACAGATATATCCCTGATAGAGCGAGAGGGGACTGAGAGACATGAGTCAGTGTACAGATATATCCCTGAGAAAGAGGGGACTGAGAGACATCAGTCAGTGTACAGATATCTCCCTGAGAGAGAGAGGGACTGAGAGACACAAGTCAGTGTACAGATATCTCCCTGAGAGAGGGGGGACTGAGAGACACAAGTCAGTGTACAGTTGTATCCCTGAGAGAGAGGGTACTGAGAGACTCCAGTCAGTGTACAGATATCTCCCTGAGAGGGATAGGGACTGAGGGACACCAGTCAGTGTGCAGACAGCGCCCTGAGAAAGGGAGGGGACTGAGAGACACCAGTCAGTGTACAGATATCTCCCTGAGAGAGAGAGAGAGGGGACTGAGAGACATCAGTCAGTGTACAGATATCTCCCTGAGAGAGACAGGAGGAATGTGAGAAACCAGTCAGTGTACAGATATCTCCCTGAGAGAGAGAGGGGACTGAGAGACACCAGTCAGTGTACAGATATCTCCCTGAAAGAGAGGGGGGACTGAGAGACACCAGTCAGTGTACAGATATCTCCCACAGAGAGAGAGAGAGTTACTCAGAGACACCAGTCAGTATACATACATCTTCCTGAGAAAGAGAGGGGGGCCTGAGAGTCACTAGTCAGTGTCCAGATATCTCCCTGAGAGAGAGGGGACTGAGAGACATCAGTCAGTGTACAGATATCTCCCTGAGAGATAGGGAACTGAGAGACACCAGTCAGTGTACAGACATCTCCCTGAGAGAGCGAGAGGGAACTGAGAGACATCAGTCAGTGTACAGATATCACTCTGAGAGAGCGGGACTGAGAGACACCAGTCAGTGTACAGATATCTCCCTGAGAGGGATAGGGACTGAGGGACACCAGTCAGTGTGCAGACAGCGCCCTGAGAAAGGGAGGGGTCTGAGACACATCAGTCAGTGTACAGATCTCTCCCTGAGAGAGAGAGGGGACTGAGAGACACCAGTCAGTGTACAGATATCTCCCTGAGAGAGAGGAGGGACTGAGACACATCAGTCAGTGTACAGATATCTCCCTGACAGAGCGAGAGGGAACTGAGAGACATGAGTAAGTGTACAGATATCTCCCTGAGAGAGCGGGACTGAGAGACACCAGTCAGTGTACAGATATCTCGCTGAGAGGGATAGGGACTGAGGGACACCAGTCAGTGTGCAGACAGCGCCCTGACAAAGGGAGGGGACTGAGAGACATCAGTCAGTGTACAGTTATCTCCCTGAGAGAGAGGGGGACTGAGACACATCAGTCAGTGTACAGATATATCCCTGAGAGAGAGAGGGGACTGAGAGACACCAGTCAGTGTACAGATATCTCCCTGAGAGAGAGGCGGGTCTGAGACACATCAGTCGGTGTACAGATATCTCCCTGAGAGAGAGAGGGGACTGAGAGACACCAGCCAGTGTACAGATATCTCCCTGAGAGAGAGGCGGGTCTGAGACACATCAGTCAGTGTACAGATATCTCCCTGAGAGAGAGAGGGGACTGAGAGACACCAGTCAGTGTACAGATATCTCCCAGAGAGAGAGCGGGAGGGGACTGAGAGACATGAGTCAGTGTACAGATATCTCCCTGAGAGGGAGAGAGAGGACTGAGAGACACAAGTCAGTGTACAGATATCTCTCTGAGAGAGAGAGGGACTATGAGACAGCAGTCATTGTACAGATGTCTCTCTGTGTGAGAGAGAGAGAGTTACTCAGAGACACCAGTCAGTGTACACACATCACCCTGACAGAGAGAGGGCACTGTGAGACATCAGTCAGTGTACAGATATCTCCCTGAGAGAGACAGGGGGACTGTGAGAAACCAGTCAGTGTACAGATATCTCCCTGAGAGAGAGGGGGGACTGAGAGACACCAGTCAGTGTACAGATATCTCCCTGGGAGAGAGGGACTGAGAGACACCAGTCAGTGTACAGATATCTCCATGAGAGAGAGAGCGACTGAGAGACACAAGTCAGTGTACAGCTGTATCCCTGAGAGAGAGGGGACGGAGATACTCCAGTCAGTGTACAGATATCTCCCTGAGAGAGAGTGGGGACTGAGAGACACCAGTCAGTGTACAGATGTCTCCCTGAGAGAGAGGGGTCGGAGAGTCACCAGTCAGTGTGCTGATATCTCCCTGAGAGAGAGGGGGGACTGAGAGACACCAGTCAGTGTACAGATATCTCCCTGAGAGAGAGAGGGACTGAGAGACACCAGTCAGTGTACAGATATCTCTCTAAGTGAGAGGGGACTGAGAGACACCAGTCAGTGTACAGATATCTCTCTGAGTGAGAGGGACTGAGAGACACAAGTTAGTGTACAGATATTTCCCTGAAAGAGAGAGAGGGGACTGTGAGACATGAGTCAGTGTACAGATATATCCCTGATAGAGCAAGAGGGAACTGAGAGACAACAGTCAGTGTACAGATATCTCCCTGAGGGAGGGGGGACTGAGAGACACAAGTCAGTGTACAGCTGTATCCCTGAGAGAGAGGGTACTGAGAGACTCCAGTCAGTGTACAGATATCTCCCAGAGAGAGAGTGGGACTGAGAGACACCAGTCAGTGTACAGATATCTCCCTGTAGAGAGAGGGACTAAGAGACACCTGACAGTGTACAGACAGCTCCCTGAGAGAGGGTGGGGACTGAGATACACCAGTCAGTGTACAGATATCTCCAAAAGAGAGAGAGAGCGACTGAGAGACACAAGTCAGTGTACAGCTGTATCCCTGAGAGAGAGGGGACTGAGAGACTCCAGTCAGTGTACAGATATATACCTGAGAGAGGTAGAGGGTACTGAGAGACAGCAGTCAGTGTACAGATATCTCCCTGAGAGGGAGAGGGGACTGAGAGACGCCAGTCAGCGTACAGGTATCTCCCTGATAGAGAGATAGAGGGGACTGAGAGACACCAGTCAGTGTACAGATATCTCCATGAGAGAGAGGGGGGACGGAGAGACACCAGTCAGTGTACAGATATCTCCCTGAGAGAGAGGGGAATGAGAGGCACCTGGCAGTGTACAGAGATCTCCCTCAGAGAGAGGGGACTGAGAGACACCAGGCAGTGCACAGATATCTCCCTGAGAGAGAGAGGGACTGAGAGACACAAGTCAGTGTACAGATATCTCCCTGAGAGAGAGAGGGGACTGAGAGACACCAGTCAGTGCACAGATATCTCCCTGAGAGAGAGAGGGGACAGAGAGACACAAGTCAGTGTACAGACATCTCCCTGAGAGAGAGGGGACTGAGAGACATCAGTCAGTGTACAGACAGCTCCCTGAGAGAGAGAGAGAGAGTGAGTTACTCAGAGACACCAGTCAGTGTGCAGACATCTCTCTGAGAAAGGGAGGGGACTGAGAGACACCAGTCAGTGTACAGATATCTCTCTGAGAGGGATAGGGACTGAGAGACACCAGTCAGTGTACAGATATCTCCCTGAGAGAGAGAGGGGACTGAGAGACAACAGTCAGTGTACAGGTATCTCCCTGACAGAGAAAGAGGGACTGAGATACACCAGTCAGTGTACAGATATCTCCCTGAGAGAGAGTGGATTGAGAGACACCAGTAAGTGTACCGATATCTCCCTGAGAGAGAGAGGGACTGAGAGACACCAGTCAGTGTACAGATATCTCCCTGTAGAGAGAGGGACTAAGAGACACCTGACAGTGTACAGATATCTCCCTGAGAGAGAGAGTGGGGACCGAGAGACATCAGTCAGTGTTCAGATATCTCCCTGAGAGAGAAAGAGGGACTGAGATAAACGAGTCAGTGTACAGATATCTCCCTGAGAGAGAGGGAGAGAGGGGACTGAGAGACACCAGTCAGTGTACAGATATCTCCCTGAGAGAGAGAGGGACTGAGAGACAACAGTCAGTGTACAGATATCTCCCTGAGAGAGAGAGGGGACTGAGAGACAACAGTCAGTGTACAGATATCTCCCAGAGAGAGAGCGGGACTGAGAGACGTCAGTCATTGTACAGATGTCTCTCTGAGAGAGAGACAGAGAGAGAGTTACTCAGAGACACCAGTCAGTGTACAGACATCTCCCTGAGAGAGAGAGAGAGAGAGAGAGAGAGAGAGGACTGAGAGCCACCAGTCAGTGTACCGATATCTCCCTGAGAGAGAGGGGACTGAGAGACATCAGTCAGTGTACAGACAGCTCCCTGAGAGAGAGAGAGAGAGAGTGAGTTACTCAGAGACACCAGTCAGTGTGCAGACATCTCTCTGAGAAAGGGAGGGGACTGAGAGACACCAGTCAGTGTACAGATATCTCTCTGAGAGGGATAGGGACTGAGAGACACCAGTCAGTGTACAGATATCCCCTGAGAGAGAGAGGGGGACTGAGAGACAACAGTCAGTGTACAGGTATCTCCCTGACAGAGAAAGAGGGACTGAGATACACCAGTCAGTGTACAGATATCTCCCTGAGAGAGAGTGGATTGAGAGACACCAGTAAGTGTACCGATATCTCCCTGAGAGAGAGAGGGGACTGAGAGACACCATCAGTGTACAGATATCTCCCTGTAGAGAGAGGGACTAAGAGACACCTGACAGTGTACAGACAGCTCCCTGAGAGAGGTTGGGGACTGAGATACACCAGTCAGTGTACAGATATCTCCAAAAGAGAGAGAGAGCGACTGAGAGACACAAGTCAGTGTACAGCTGTATCCCTGAGAGAGAGGGGACTGAGAGACTCCAGTCAGTGTACAGATATATACCTGAGAGAGATAGAGGGTACTGAGAGACATGAGTCAGTGTACAGATATCTCCCTGAGAGGGGAGAGAGAGGACTGAGAGACACAAGTCAGTGTACAGATATCTCTCTGAGAGAGAGAGAGACTATGAGACAGCAGTCATTGTACAGATGTCTCTCTGTGTGAGAGAGAGAGAGAGTTACTCAGAGACACCAGTCAGTGTACACACATCACCCTGACAGAGAGAGGGCACTGTGAGACATCAGTCAGTGTACAGAAATCTCCCTGAGAGAGAGAGAGAGAGAGAGAGGACTGAGAGACACCAGTCATTGTACAGATGTTTCTCTGAGAGAGAGAGAGAGACTTACTCAGAGACACCAGTCAGTGTACAGATATCTCCCTGAGAGAGAGATAGAGGGGACTGAGAGACAGCAGTCAGTGTACAGATATCTCCCTGAGAGGGAGAGGGACTGAGAGACACCAGTCAGTGTACAGATATCTCCCTGACAGAGAGAGGAATGGGAGGCACCTGTTAGTGTACAGATATCTCCCTGAGAGAGAGATAGAGGGGACTGAGAGACAGCAGTCAGTGTACAGATATCTCCCTCAGAGAGACAGGGGGGACTGTGAGAAACCAGTCAGTGTACAGATATCTCCCTGAGAGAGAGGGGGGACTGAGAGACACCAGTCAGTGTACAGATATCTTCCTCAGGGAGAGGGGATTGAGAGACAACAGTCAGTGTACAGATATCTCCCTGAGAGAGAGGGGGACTGAGACACATCAGTCAGTGTACAGATATCTCCCTGAGAGAGAGAGAGGGGACTGAGAGACACCAGTCAGTGTACAGACAGCTCCCTGAGAGAGAGAGGGGACTGAGAGACACAAGTCAGTGTACAGATATCTCCCTGAGAGAGAGAGCGACTGAGAGACACAAGTCAGTGTACAGATATCTCCCTGAAAGAGGGGGGACTGAGAGACACAAGTCAGTGTACAGTTGTATCCCTGAGAGAGAGGGTACTGAGAGACTCCAGTCAGTGTACAGATATCTCCCTGAGAGGGATAGGGACTGAGGGACACCAGTCAGTGTGCAGACAGCGCCCTGAGAAAGGGAGGGGACTGAGAGACACCAGTCAGTGTACAGATATCTCCCTGAGAGAGAGAGAGAGGGGGACTGAGAGACATCAGTCAGCGTACAGATATCTCCCTGAGAGAGACAGGAGGAATGTGAGAAACACCAGTCAGTGTACAGATACTCCCTGAGAGAGAGAGGGGACTGAGAGACACCAGTCAGTGTACAGATATCTCCCCTGAGAGAGTGAGAGAGAGTTACTCAGAGACACCAGTCAGTATACATACATCTTCCTGAGAAAGAGAGGGGGGACTGAGAGACAGCAGTCACTGTACAGATATCTCCCTGAGAGAGAGGGGACTGATAGACATCTGTCAGTGTACAGATATGTCCCTGAGAGAGAGAGGGGACTGAGAGACACCA